>NC_133498.1:5125438-5387125 GCF_025370935.1 Choristoneura fumiferana | reverse complement strand
AGATGTGTATTTTACTTTTACTCCCAAATAATTTCAAAGCAAAGTTCATGACAGCAAAAAACGAGGTGACTTTCGCCCAGTGCCGTTATCGTAATTTTGCAGGACTCTGACTGAACGCACATGCGCGTTTGTGGCGCCAAAGTCTTGCCTTTGCCACTCGGTAGCGAATACCACTATCACTCTCGGAAATTTTACTTGTTTATTCATCGTTCGTTTTGGGGCAATCGGGCTACCGAAGGCAGCGGAGATGTCCCTGACCTGGCGGCGCTATGGCCGCTTGAAGCTGGTCGCGTCCACGCGCTGCGCGAGCGCAAGCAGCGACTCGTGTTAGTTAAGACTTTAGATAAACTATCGAAGCAAATATGTATATCAAATAATCGAACTTTTAAACATATTAGTAGCTATTCTTATTCTTGAGTACATTTTATAAGGTCATTTCCACTTAAATTTACTTTTTCACATCCCTCCCCCCCTCGTCACATAATTTTTCACCCACTGAATCAGCCGCCAATGGGTACTTAGCCTTCGTTGTTAGGAGTCAGGGGCTAGCGAAGGCAGCGGAGATGTCCCTGACCTGGCGGCGCTATGGCCGCTTGAAGCAGGTCGCGTCCACGCGCTGCGCGAGCGC
The DNA here is from genome assembly GCF_025370935.1 of Choristoneura fumiferana. NCBI lineage: Eukaryota > Metazoa > Arthropoda > Insecta > Lepidoptera > Tortricidae > Choristoneura > Choristoneura fumiferana. The sequence continues at coordinate 5,386,497 of NC_133498.1, read as the reverse complement.
AAGCAGCGGCGCGTGGCGGCGCACGATGTCGGCGAGCCGGCGGCCCGGCAGCCGCGTCGTGATCACCGTGAACACGTGCCCGAATACTAGCGCGTCCAGCTCCGTGGGCCTGCGGGGTTAATAAATAATAATAATAATAGCCTTTATTAACAATCTAGTAAATACATAATGTATTATCATTTTATTTTTGGTCTACAGACATCGGTAAAGATTGTTTTGCGGTGTTAATAAGGGAATTAAAAAAAATTATAGTACTTTGTCCACGAATTATCAGGTTGTAGTTTATTGTCGCTCATCCCGGGTCAATTATTACAGATCGTAGATTAACCGTGACCCTATAACAATATATCAAATATTCAAGGCAGGTCTACAGATATCGGTAAAGATTGTTTTGCGGTGTTAATAAGGGAATTAAAAAAAAAAATACTTCGTACTTTGTCAACGAATTATCAGGTTGTAGTTTATTGTCGCTCATCCCGGGTCAATTATTACAGATCGTTGATTAACCGTGACCCTATAACAATATCAAATATTCAAGGCATTCACTGCCGGCATTTTTGTTTCAGCTTTTACTAGATGTCGCTCAGTGCCTATATCGCTGCATTATAGGAATAGGATCATTATAGGAATTCGCTATAGGTAGGTACCTACTATAGCATAGCAATCCTATAAGCACTAAGTGAAAGTTAGCAAACGTTTATTTGCGTTGAATGCAGTGAATGTGTTAACTCAGTTGTAAGTACCTAATAAAGAAGGGCGAAATTGTTTTTTTTTTTTAAATTAAATTAATTTTAATATTAGTTAACTTGAGTTCTTCTTACCTACTCAGAATCATTAACACTATTGATTTGGACGCAGAAAATAGAGTCCCATATTGTTTTTGGCGCTTTGTGATTTTTTTCATACAGTTGTACACGGTGACGTTGCAAAATAGACACAAAAATTTTGCGGAAAATTCTGGTAATTTTTCTACGTCAAAATCAATAAGGCTCGTGATTCTGAGTAGGTAAGAAGAACACAGAATTACCTATTACTAAAAAAAGTAAAAGGTATTTAAAATGAAAATCCTCGAAAATATGAAAACTTTATACATAGGTATACGTATTTCTAACTACTAAGTATTTAACAAAAACACTTACATGATTACCAATCTGTTAATAATATCTGTTAAAAAAATAAATTCAACTGTTCCAAAATTAATAGGTATAATTAGTTTTTTTTTTTACATTTCAGTGTTGACAGCCATTTCGCTAAGTTCGTTGCACAGGGTAGGCAAAGTTGCAAAATTTTTACGGGTATTATTTTGCCATAATGATCTAAATCCTAAAGTATCTTTTGTGACAACCATCGTGTGTAATAAATATGGATTTTAGAACTGAAATCATAAACACTACAGGGCTAGGTTACGGATGATTACAGTCACTTTTGAGAATTTGCATCAAACTAGCAGCTATATCTAATGCGATGGTAAATATGCCGCAACCTGTATTATAAAAAAAAATGTGGGGATAGTCTACATCTTCTGTAACGTCTCTGTACTTATGGCAACACTGCGCTATGGTCGCTACAAACCCCTTGTATTAGGTTAGGTGAGATTAAAATTAGTTTCAGCAAAAAACGCGGACAAATTAAGAAAAGACACACAAGGCAAAGACAATATTGCCTGGATTTCTCTTAAGGTCTCTACCCACTGCACCGTATCATAAAATGACCGTAATAGGAACCAGGCACTGAATGTAACGCGACACGGACTACAACATGTCAACAGCGTGACATACCCCTTAGAAGTGTATCGGCACCGTTTTTAACGCTCCGTGGATGGCACGCGACATAGTCTCATACTTTTCAATACAAAGAATATATCTTTGCTTGACACATTTCTATAACGGTCATTCTTACAAAGTCACTCTTAAGAAAATTATAACAAAAGAAACTTTAGGTCAACAGAAATTATGGCAAACGATAGACAGTCGTTTAGTCCTATCAGTCCACATCGGCCACCCCGACCATCTGTGAATGATCAGCGTTCTTCTTCCTCAGATACTGGAGAAGACTCTCGACGCTTATTTCGTCGTTGAGCATTTTTAGAGTGCATTTGGAATCTGTAAATGGGGGGAGATCTATGTTGAAAACGCAAACAAACTATCCACGGTCCTAACATACTATATATAAACCCCCTTGCAAAAAAAAACGGGCACCTATGGTTTTTGTATTTTATGTGCATGAAAGCTTACTTTCTAAGCTTAAATGCCTAAAAATCTGTAAAACCATAGGTGCCCGTTTTTTTTTTGCAAGGGGGTTTATGATATTTTAATCAAACTCTGGGTAGTCTTAAGCCCTTAAGGTGTGGAAAACTGTGCAATGCAATAGTTTCTGTGACAGTGACAGCTAAGTCCTAACACTATCTAGCGATATTCCAATATATATATTATGTACGACTATATATTTTTAAATCACTTTCGTTGATCCAACGTTCTGAAATTCTGATAATAAAAAACCTAATCGACATTCTAATTGGCCTATATAAAACATTTTTCAAGTTTATCTGGAGAAAATGGGCCGTAAAACGCTGTCTCAGTATGGGAGGTGATACCTACAAATAGAATGAAATAAACCTTTAGATTCGGGCGAGCAGCACCCAGCAGACTCAGAGGGTACCGAAGGAATCCTAACAGACGTGCGATCCCCGCTGCTGAGCACGGGAGACTTAAGAGACTCGTGATTACTACAAAAGCAAAGTTAAATAAAGTAATAATCATATAAAAAAATAATACTTAAAGTAATCTAAAAATTCTTAATAGTTTTCGAAAATAAAAACACTACAAACTAAGTATACTACAAAATAACCTAACCATAAAAAAAAACATTTTTAATAGGTACAAGCTTTTTTGCTGACTATACTTTTTGTTGAGTGTGCTTGCATTGCCACCCAAACTACATTCGCATACCAAATTTCAAGTCGATACTATTAACCGTCGAAGAGTTCCGTCCCGCAGAGACGATCCTGGCTGAACTACCAGGATGTCACTACTAGATTATTGTATTGTCACGCGATTTACATAAGTATGCCAAATTTCAAGTCAATCTGACTACTGGAAGTTGGTCAAATTTAACTTGCAAGATCTGATTACAGACAGACACAACGGGACAGGTGAAACTAAATAAAAGCTTGTAATAACATTCGCAGTTTTACTGTGGCCCCCAAAATAATCTCCAAAACAATAGGTACCCTGAAAAATGAGACATCCATCCCACCGGTGATGCTCATGGTACCGTTGCTTGGTCGACCGTACAGTCACCAGCATTAATATCTGCCCCAGTGGAGCGCGCAAAAATATCTGACACGTCCTATCAGCCCTAAATAGTCGTATTAGCTGTATTTATGCTTGCTCTATCACTCAGGCCCTTCACTACGAAGTGCAAAATCCGAACTAAGGGGCTTGCCGTCCCACTTACGCTTATATTATTAAAACGAGAGCGAGAGGGACAGTACGGTACGAATAATTAATGCCGGTTTATGTTTTTTAAAAAAAGAACTATTTTTAGCTATTCTTCAGCAATCTGCGCTAATTACCTGGGCTCATTCCGATCACTTTTCTCCATAACATCGCCGACGACCACGACATCATCATCAGTTTCACTGTCAATGATCTTAATAACGTCTTCAGATTCGTTCGGGAGAGTCGACTCATTCTCATCAATGGTATCCAAGTCATTGCACCTCAAAGATAAAGTCAAAAGTTCAAACCTAGCTAATGAATGGCTCAAAGTATAGTTTTATAGCAGCCTTAAGTACTTGCATGAGTGCTTACATCAAATAAATGTTGTACGTAGCTAATGTGTAAACTTCGTTCTTAAATATTACTTGTGCTTGATATATAATTATGTATAAAGCCTGACCAGGAATATAAAAAACCTGACGCGAGGGCAGCACTTCTATGTTTTATATTGCAACATTCTTTACACTTACTATACGATACCTATCAGTCATATTGACAACGGTGTCGGTAATTTCGGTCGGTTTAAAGGAATATTTTCAAATCTCTCAGACTTTTTCTATGACAAATACTTTTATACATTGTGAATTATTTTCCTTCCAAGGCTATAGATAATCTTCGGCATTTTAACGCACAAAAACACAAAATACCACGCGTAAACAACGTCAAACTTTGACAGCAATAGATAGATGACATTTGAATTTAGTGTTACCAGTGCAAGAAATTAGTTCTACTGGTTTTCCGCAATATGGCGAGGTTTTTTATAATTCTGGTCAGCCTTTACTTAATAATATAATTAAGTTTAAATAAAAAGCGACCGTGCAGCCGACAGGATGCCAGGTACTACAGGGCGCCGCGCGTACCATCTCAACTTAACCACTTAATTTGAATACCATTGCAGGTGGTAGGACCTTGTGCAAGGTCCGCCCGGATTGTTACCACCATCTTGTTCGCTAATCCTGCCGTGAAGCAGCAATGCTTGCACTGTTGTGTTTCGGCGTGAAGAGTAAGACAGCCGGTGAAATTACTGGCACTTGAGGTATCCCATCTTAGGCCTGTAGGTTGGCAACAAATCTACAATAACCCTGGTGTTGCAGATGTTTATGGGCGGTTGGTGATCTCTTACTATCAGGAGACCCACTTGCTCGTTTGCCATCCAGTCGAATAAAAAAACCTATTTTTATTGATCTAAAGGAAAGCTAGACTCAGCATGTGAACTTTTATAGACCTCTCTTGTAGGGATGCGTACCTATGGGTAACTATTCTATGTCTAACAAACACGACCTGTCATTTTGTGGTTGTCATATCTAAAAGGGCGCCAAAGGCATGACTCGCCCGGGGCGCCTAGATGGCTAAAGCCAGCACTGTCTAGGACATCAGTAATTTCATTATACACCTTAGACAAGACAACACTAACCTCTCAAGATGCGGGTTATTATACACAACGAAGTCATATTCTCTATCAGCAATCTCTATCTCAATTATAATCTCATCAACTTTCGTCATAATGTCGTGTAGTATCTCGTGGATGAATTCTCTGGAGTCGTCGTCAACGCTCGTCTTGCTGCGACGCGTATCATCGCAAACGAGGGTGCCGTCTTTGGATATTGTTATAGTCATCTGCTTTGAGGAGAAAGGCTTGAAAGCTGTATGGGAATAACGACGTAGAAACTAGAAATGGTCTTAGGTCTTAGGTAATGGTCTTTTTTCTTTGTGTGAGCTACGCAATTGAACAAGTGGTATCCTGCCATTTCGCAGAAATATTATTTCCAAATGCTTTATTTGCATACTTTCAATTCCTCCGAAGCCAAAAAACTCTCTCTGTTTATTTCTTTTGGTTGTATAGAACACAGTAGGTTAAATAAGGTTTGTTTTATTTAAGTTCAGAAAAAAATATGGTTTTAGAGATAATCGTGAGTTAGGAAATGAAACAGTTTGGCAAATGAAACATTCAGGAATAATATTTTGTCGAAAAGACGGAGAACCAAATTATTAATTATTAATATTTTTTCCTAAATAAGAGATGGGCAAATCCGGATCTGAAGATTCAAAAGAGTCAGATCCTCAAGCGGATCCGAATCCATTATCGGCTCCTTTCAAATGTTATCGACTCAGAAGAAGCTGTGACCAGCTATGACTAAGGCAAGTGGGTTTTATTATATTGGTGGGGTGACGATAAAAAATCACGGTCAAGTGCGGGCAGCTCGAGATGCAGGTGCCTTTTTCGAATCTTCAGATCCGGATTTACCCCTCTCTAATTACTACACTTTTCGTTAAGCGTGATAAGTCCCGGGTGTTGTAATAGTTACAAGTGGCTACAGCCACCGCGGCCTACCGAGCTGCTGCAAGCTGTCGCGGCTGACAGCGGGCGCGGGCGTGGGGCGGCGGCGCGCGCGCTCAGAGCCGGCCCGCGGCGGGATTCGCCGCCCCGCCGCCTGCGCCGCCGCGCAACACAGATACTCCTCTTGGGGCTGAGACAGGAACAAGGGAGGATAGAGGATAGAGAGGAGGTGGATCCCTAGGCATTTTTAATGATTTCCGTATAAGATAAGATGGTATGGAATAATCGATATTTTATCAACAATAAGTTCTCTATAATTTTAATTAGTTTCTAACACTTTTTCTGCCGACGGTAGGTCGGTTGATTATTGAATTGTCATCTGAGCTTTAATTAATTACCTATAGATAGATACTCTATCCAACCACAGAATTTGGGACCATTTTGTAACATGCGCAATTTTTGGTTTAGTTTTATTTTATTCCATGTTGTCAGTCACAAATGCACCATAAATGGTTTTTCATTTCTTTCTCTACGGTTTTTTTTTTGGTTAACTCGCCTAAAGGGCCTAGCTTTTATTTACTGGATTTTAGTTTTCATAATTTATATGAGGTGAGGAGGTGACTTTATAGGAGATGATGGCGCGCAGTCGGGAAAAATCTATTATAGATAACTGGGCAGGGAAGGCAGCCAGTGCCGGAACTCTTACTGGGTTAAAACCCGGCTGCACGCCCCCAACTCCCTGAAGCTTTCTCTGCAGGAATGAAGTATCACTATCTCATACACAAAATAACAAAACGAACCGTCAACTTCATCTGAGTGCGTTTAGCGATCCGCAGCATATGGTACAAAAGCGAGCTGGTGATGGGTTTGATCATGAGCGAGGCTTTGGGCCCCGACGCTGCCAGGAGGGCCCGCATGTGGCCATAGATCAGCGCGTCCAGGGGAGTGGGGCTAGAGGAGAGGGTAGGGTTGGCAGAAGGAAATACCCTACCTGCAGACGGGAACGTGTCAAAATAAATAAAGTTTAAAAATAATACTGCACGAAATACACAATCGTCATTTTATATAACGTGATTTTCAGTGAAACTATTAATTATACGAACTTTTATGATAGTGCAATCTACAATTCCTGAGAAAATTGCACTCATACATCGCTCAGTATGAGCGGCAAAAAATCTGGCCCTCAAATGTATGCAGTAATAGCTAATTTTGTATGGAGAGTGGGCCAAATTTTGTGCCGCTGAGTATATCAAATTACCATTAGGTGTATTTCGTCCATTGTTCTTTTCTAACTATATTTATTTTAATAAGTAGCCCCTGCAGACACCACAACGGTTTAGGGTCATTATTCGAACGTTTCGACCGCCCCACTTTCGTGGTCACTCTTTTTATGAATTGGCTGTAGATTTTACGTCGTTTTCAATTATTTAGTTTGGTTGTTAGAGTTCCCGTACTTCTATTATATAACTGGAAACTGTGTCAGAACCTTCTGGCAGTTTAACAGAAGTGTCCACGAAAATGATTAGGAAAAACACAAGAATAATGACCCCTGAGGCCCTCATTACCAGTGTTGCACATTTTTTTCGGGCAAATCGGGATTTTTAAACCTTTTGAATAAAGAAGCGGGGTTATTTCGTCGTAAACGGGGCATAGGTAACTACCAAAAACATGGGTACATAATTAGCAATGTTTCAAAGACCAAAATAGCAATAGAACAAGTATTTTGCACATGAAACATTTTTCTTTCTTTCTTTTCTTTAAACTGCTGTGAGACTCAGTCTCAACTCAGACTCAAGTCTTTGACTCAAGTGTTTCGGGCGAATTCGTAGCCTTTCATCACGGAGCACGCTACGACTGCTGCTGCGAACCGCGCACATTGCATCGATTTGAGCGTTTTGTATCATTTCGCGAAAAGAAACACGATTATGCAACACGCTGTATCTGATACTTAGCGATCCATGTTGCACCGCCGTAAATACCCCACACACTGATATACCGAAAACACATATCACGATCGTTAGTTGTGGACGTGTTTTGATACTTTTTTTTTGGTTGATTCACCAAAGGCCAAAGACACTAAGTCCTTGCTTTTATTTACTTTTTTTTATAATTTCATAATATCATTTTACGAAATAATGATTTGATACGTGATACATCACGATCCATCTCGAATCGATTTTACCCCAATCATCAAAGGGGAACAATAATAAAAAAATCAGAGCAGATATTCGAAAACAGAATGGCAATCACGCAAGTTGGACGCAAGTCATTATTAATAGATAATATCCATATCCATAACATTTAGGTTTAAATACTCACGTGCCGAAGAAATAATCCTTGTCGCCCAAACGCTGGCTTAGAGAGTTGCAGCACTGTTCTACCTGCAATAATTTAATTCAAACTTTAATCGTTTTGACTACAAAAGACAACATAAAACGTTTTGGCATACAAGTAAGTACTAGTATAATTACTTATTCTGTGGTACAGTCAACAACAAAGAGATGTATCCATGATGACAACAAAATGATGTAACTTTTCGCATGCCATAATTAATTACCCTCCGTTGGTGACATTTCTAGTAGCAACAAGACCTTAAATTATGCTACGTTACCGTTACTTACATCAGCCAGTACTTGATCCAGCGTCTTGTCATGCCAGTGCAGCGCTTTAAGCCTTTTAGCAACCATGTTCCTTTTGGAGCGCGTCTGGAGCCAGCCCAGCGGCCACGGGTACACCGATGAGTTGCGGACCTTGGTCACGGCGTTGTATGTGTCGTTGTCAATCCATGATATGTAGAGCTGGAACAGGTAGGTATGTTGCAAGAGGACTGCTTCACAGGGCCAGGTGTTTAAGTGGATTCAATAAAGGAGTCAAGAGTCGATAAGTGGAATTGGTTCTTATATCGGAATTGAATTTAGCAAATCAGATCACTTCTCGGAGTTTGATTATCAAAATGTATATTTTTTAAATATTAAAATTAATGAAGTTCTCAGTCTTTACCTATATTTTATATGCAAACTACATACTAAGGAATGGAATTTCGCTCCCATCATTTGTGTTTCCGGATAGATACAAACGGCTCTTCAAGCCTAGAGTGAATAGGCTGTTACTGAACACCTTTGATACACCTTTGGTCTCATGGTTAGTCTTATGTAAAATAAAATACTTAAGTAGGATGCCGTCTACATTAGGGATGTTACCGAGGTGGTTTTATGGGAACCGAAGCCGAAACCGGAGATTTTAAATTGCCGGTGAGCTTCGATATAACCTCCGCTTGAAATCAATCGGAACCGAAGCCCAAGCCGCAGGTGTGAAATGAAATCAATCGAAAGTTTAGGTATATCGGAACTGAAGCCGAAGCCGGAGGTGTGAAATCAATCCAAAGTTTATCTATGAATTTTTTTCGTATTTGTGACCCATCGAAATATTCAATACGGATATGAAGTTATTGAACCACATAGTTAACCCACCTCAGCGTTGACCAGCACATTAGTTATCAAACTCATGTAAGCTCTCATTTCAGCTTTCTCCTCAGTGCTGAGGCGGCCGCAGAGTGAGACACCCTTGTTGGCCGCGAACTGGACGATGGGCTCCAGTTCAGAGACCACAAATGCTCCGCATTTGATGAAGGGCACTCGGCCTGATGGAGACATGAATTCGGCGTTCCAACGCATCTCCACTTCAAAAGGGAGGTTGCACATCTAAAAAAAGCGAGAGAAATCTCAGTTACAAATGCTCTAAAAGTAATGAATAAAAAGGATGATCCACATAATATCTATATCTATCTATCTAAGTCTAACGCTCAGCAAATGTAACGCAGGCATTACTTTGCATAGGTCCATATTAATGAACACACATACATTATCATTTAACAGATGTTAGACTAACATCTGGTAGCATGGTGAATGGTTGTATTGCTGTGAAGATGACCTTTGGCTAAGTTTGAAACGTGTCAGTGTAGTATGGTGGTGGTGAATAGGTCTTACTTTCTAAGGATTAGTAGAACATTCTATATTAACATATCAAATAAAACATAATCAACATACATAGTCAAAAGTCTTTCATAAAGTGAACTCACCTTCAAGAATGCTTGCACTGCAAGGCAGCTGGCATTGTCGGGGAGCAGGATCTGCTCCACCTCGTAAGGCTGGAACAGCTTCACATTCTCTGGCCATGGCTCTTGTGCTGTAATTTATACAATTTATAATTAATTTACACATGTCCGAATTGTGTTGCATGGGAACTACGGGCCAAATCCTCACATTGTGAGAGCAGGCCTGTGCCTACCAGTGGAATGTCAATAGGCTGGGTTGATGGTTGATGTTTAATGAAATTATTAATTACTGAATAAACATAATACTTATGCACAATGCCACTTACTTGCCATTCTATAATACCCTTCATATATTTTGTAGTAAGTTTGTAGGTTATATTTAGCTAAATTCTTAATAATTTTTATATGGAATAATTAGATAGTTTTATGCGCTTCAAACTAATATGATAATTTGTTTTTTTATGAGCATTCAAAAATGTCAAAACATTTATGGCAAAAGGATGGCACATCGCAAAATAGGCGCACATAGACGTCGAGTTGCGGAAAATAGCCCGCTTATACCTATGGCAAAAGGATCTGGTACTACTACCTTCCTCTAATACTAAATTTTCCCAGGGCTACAATTGATCAATAATTAGCAATCCTAAAAGTACATAAAAAACATCATCAAGACTTGAGAGAGAGATTGAGGGCAACTCATAGCCTAGCACTTAAAATGTTTAAAAATAAAGATTAGCTAGGTGAAATGTAAAATTATAATATGGTTATAACACGGGAATAATTTAAATTTTTAATTATTATTTATATTAAATAAATAAAAAATAGATAAAACACTCAATCAATCTAGTTTAGGTATTCCACTTTTCCAAGTTGTGATACCTAAGTTACTACATTATTAAATGAAACTATGTTATTTCTGCATAATATTAGTCACTTAGCATATGCAAATTAAAGTGAAAAATGACAACAAAAAATAAATTATAAATGATCTTGATATTATTGTATTAATGTAAAAATTTGGGGACCAGTTTTGGCGGCCTATATTCCAATATGCAAAATAAAACAAGTCATTTTTAGGTTAAGTTCAAAAACTAATTTACTATCAACACACACTATGATGTAATAATTAACATCAATTCCATAGTTAAAATAAAGAGTGAAATTGGGTAAGTTTCGCACACAAACGGTCATTTACTCATATATATATATTACCAAAAACGAAAGGATCCCCGTTTTTCATTTTATAGGAGTAATCGTAGAGAAAGACAGTAGGAACTCTTAACAGCGCAGAATTACATTAGAATAGGGCGCCAGCATCTATAAATAAATAATTGTGTCATACAAACAACACAATTATTCCAAGAAACAATACTTATGTAATAGCACATCGTAAATTTTAGAGATGAAGAAAGAATTAGCTTACCGTTCAGAGATGTTAGTATGGAATCCTTTAGGTTGAATTCTGGCATTTCCGGCATATTAGTAGGATAAAGCAAATTAGAAATGTACTAAATCTTGTTTATAATACTAATGAAAATAAAATAATACAATCAGTATTCCAATAACAGAACAGAACGGAATTGGTTGAAGAAACTTGACAATGACAAATGACAATCGATCGATGGCAGCTGTTTAGTGCTACCAACATAAAGGATTTCTGTGATTTTCCAACGTTTTAAGAAGTGTGTCAAACAATGTCGTAATATTTTTCCAACAAAATGTTGCCAGTTATTTAAAAACAAATTCTACTATTTTAAAATAAACCCACAAGATTTCAACCAATGTCGCCAAAGATAGAAAGGAGATTTTCAGGATTATTTTATTTCTAGAATGTTGATTTTAGTTATTTACCCATTTGAATAAGCTTTGTTATGTTTTCACCCACGCAGGCTACGTTATGGTTTAGAAGATTTATTCCAAAAGCAAATTCTTCATCGTCATAAAAATCGAAAGGCCTTTCTAAGGGTTCCGCTTGCTTTGCATCCATGGAAATATTTGATTTTGAATGAATGATATCAATATATTTATTAAAAATAGCTTCTCCAACACCACCAGCGTTTTTCCCTGGAGGAGAAGCAGAGCGAGGAGTCGCTAAAGGAGAGTCAAACGTCCAATCAGAAGAAAGCGAACTTTTCATTTTAGCTTCTTTTGCATCTTTGTCCCATAAATTATATACACTCATGCTGATTTTGAATATAATATACAAATATAAAACCGGCTACTTTCGTAGAGTATTACATTACTGACATCCTATCAAATTGAAGACAGTATCAAGACCAAAGAGTATAAGTAAGTACCTATGTAGATCAAGACAGTATTCTTTCAAATAAGTTACAAACTAATTCCAGACTGCCTCTTTTCAAGTCGAGATAGAACATAGATTAGATTAGATTTTTAGAAAAATATGGCTCTGTCCATTGGAGGACAATTTTGCCAGTGTCAAGTAGGTTTTGCCGTTGTACGGTAAAAAATTCTAGAAAACGAAATATGAGAGGTAATGGTGGATGAACGATGACCGAGATAGAACATGATTATTTTGATTGCATCGTATCCACAGACAAGAGATGACAACTGACAAGTAAAGCAAGATATCTATAATGTGCTTGTCTGTCCTCCTGTCATGGCGGTTGCGGCGTCATTTGTTTAAATTGTCAAATCTAATTAAAACGTATCGCATTGTATTACATTTATCACGGGACCGAGAATTCAAGCTGTTACAAGGTTTACTCCAATAAATAAATCAGTTTTCACAACCTCTCAACATGGCTGATGTTTTAGATATCGAAAACTCCGAGGAATTTGAGGTTGACGAGGATGGAGAACGTATGTATTTTCTAATGTTTTTATTTATTTAATATTCAAACTATTACCGATTCTTGAGACATTTTAGATATATCTAACTCACAAACCGATTAATAATATTAAAAACTGGTTCAGTTTTGAAATTTGTTGTTTTATGTTTTATCTATTCTAGGTTATGTATAACAGTAACAAGAAACTTTCATTTTTATGTCTATAATAGCTCTATTTACAGTGTAGGTAGCTCTACTTCCGTGAAAAGTGTACTTTCTATTCTATTTTGCGTTTATTGTAATGAGCGCTACGAGATTAGTATTTGAATTTCATTATCGTGTTTTCAGAGGGAATTGCGAGATTAAAAGAAAAAGCGCGAAAACGCAAAGGACGTGGCTTTGGCAACGAAGGCGGCTCTGGCGGCGCTGCAGAGAGAGGCAACAGGGGGAGGTTGGTCAAATTTATGCATAAAAATACAAATCTTTCGTAATTGTGGCATGTATCATACAATCTATTACAATCTATTACACATCATAATGAATCATTTTTCTTTATTTTTCTGGCAGTGTGTGCAGCGCCATTCAGCCTATATAGTCCATTCAGTCAGTATTATTAACTACTTTGTCATTTGTAGATATGACAGCCTGGCGCCAGAGGGTGATGGCAACACTCCAGGCCCACAGCGGTCTGTTGAGGGTTGGATATTGTTTGTCAGCAATGTGCACGAAGAGGCCCAAGAGGAGGACATACAGGTAATGTACTATTTTTGTCATCACACCAAACAGTTGCAATGTTTTTGAGCGGAACACAGTCAGTTACTATTTTATAGTAGCTTATATTATACTTAACCTACAACAACAAGAGAAGGTTTAGATGGTGTATTTTGCATGCTCTGGTATAGTTTTTCTTTTTCACATCTTAAATATTACAATTGGTTTCAGAATCAATTCTCAGAGTTTGGCGAGATCAAGAACATCCACCTGAACCTTGACCGGCGCACAGGATTCCTCAAGGGTTACGCGTTGGTGGAATATGAGACTTACAAGCAGGCTGCGGTAAGTGCGTTGACTGTTGTTACTCACCGCAAAAGATGAATGCTTATTCTTACCTTTAGTACTTAAGCCTTAGTAGTAGTATAAATTAATATAAAGTCTATTGGAATTCCATTTTACCAATTTGGTAAAATGGCCTTAGGCTGCTGGTTCTAATTCACATTGCAAAAAGGAGACCCTTGCAAAATTTCTGTCATTTTACATGCATACATCACAATCCTGTGGGAATATCAAGATTAAAGACATCCTATGTGTTAAGGTTGTCGCACACGTAACCGCTGAGCCGCCTCAACTTGAGCCGTCCAGTATTCTTTGTAAGATATTTCGTATGTAACACACACATCGGCGTCGGAACAGCATCGCCTCGCCTCGCCACAAGCTAGTAATCCGCAAGCGGCGCGCGGGCAACTAGCAGTCATCGAGCTTACGTCGGGCCGCTGCCGCGCTTGTGTTTCCACCGGAACGGGGAGGATGCGCAGACCGCCATCATTTCCCCGCCGACGTCCCACCGCTTGTTTCTCTCGGCCAGTCATATATAGGTATTAGCGGCTGTTTTCCGCAACTCGACGTCTAAGTGCGCCTATTTTGCGTGATTAGGCTGTAGGCACTATTCATGCCAGCCTAGCTCCTGGAGGAAGCCTAGCAGACCCTTCACGTTGCCGGCGACTTCCTGCAGTGACCCCGGTGATCCGAGGTGTAGTGCCCTGTAGTTCGCCACACCAGAGCATTCCAGAAGGATGTGAGTGGCTGTCTCTTCTGCCTCCATGCATGCTCTGCACAGGGGCTGTCTGTAACACCTAGATTATGTAAGTGCTTGTTTAGTAAAGCATGACCAGTAAGAGCACCGACCAGCAGTCGGAGTTGATCCCTCCTAAGTCCGCGAAGCTTGCGGGACAATCCGGGGTTGATCGTCGGGAGGGCTTCTCTGGTTTGCCTGCATGTATCTAGGTTCGTCCAATATTGTTGGTGCATTACCTTGGTGTTGTGTCGCAGTTTGCCGCGCAGCCATCCAAAGGGCAGAGGTAGAATGGGTTCGGGACCGAAGACCTTCATGTCCGAACCCCCTCTAGCCAATCGGTCGGCCGCGTCGTTACCTCGCGATCCACTGTGTCCTTTTATCCATTGTAGTGTTATGGTGTTAGTCTCACTTACCAACGTCAGAGCTCGATGGCACTCGTAGATTAGCCCTGATGTCATTGTGTCGCTCTGCAGGGCTTGCAAGACCGATTTGCTGTCAGAAAGTATACGGATAGGAAAATCCTGTACCTTCCTGGAGTCAATCGCTGCAGTTGCCATTATGATTCCATACATTCCGCTTGGAAGACGGTATTATGGGCTCCTAGTGGCTTTGATATGTTGATATTCAGGTCCTCTGAGTGTGTTCCAGAGCCTGTACCAGTTGATGTCTTTGACCCGTCCGTGAAGATCCTTAGCTCTTTCAAGTTGAGTCCTTCCCCCGGGTCTTCGTGTAGTTGTATCTTGTATTTTTTATCGAATACGTACTGTTTGGGTATCCTGTCGGTGACCGCCTCAAAGAGTGGTTCCCTGTGTACCAGTTCATCAAGCAGTTTGGCGTGTGGAACACTTACGCTTTTCCATAGGTTTAGCTTTTTTAGTCTAACCGCCGTCGCTCCCGCCTCCTGTTGGATAAACAGATGCAGCGGCGGCAGGCCAAGCAAAGCTTCCAGGGCCGCAGTCGGAGTCGTCCTCATACAGCCCGTGGTTGCCATGCAAGCCAGCCTCTGGAATCGTTGTAGCTTTGCTTCGACGGTGATTAGTTTGGTTCGTGGCCACCAAACCACTGCACCGTAGCTGATTATAGGTCTGATGACTGACTGGTATAGCCATAGAGTGACCTTGGGTGATAAACCCCATTGCTTACCTACCATTCTACGGCACTGCCAGAAAGCCACCGTGGCCTTGTCGATCTTATTGTTGAGATGGTTACTCCAGTTCAATTTGCTATCCAGTATTACTCCTAGATACTTTACCTCTGAACTGAACTGTAGTTCCGTGTTGAACAGTCTGGGGGGGTTATAGTTGCCCAGCAGTCGTTTGTTTGTGAACATTACCTGTTCTGTCTTCTTGGGGTTGACAGTTAGTTCGTTTTCGATGCACCATCGTTCCACGATCCGTATTGCCTGCTGCGTGACGTCACACACAGTGCTGCTGACTCTACCGCTTATTAATATAGCAATATCGTCAGCGTACCCGATCGTGTAGTAATGGTGTTGGTTAAGTCTGGTTATGAGGTCATTTACTACCATGTTCCACAGTAGTGGTGACAACACCCCTCCTTGTGGACATCCTCTGGCTACCAGTGCATGTTGTGTCTCAGATGAGTTGAGTCTGATGATTCTTTTGCTGAGCATGTTACCTATCCATTCGACCATGACCGGATTCACTCTGTGTCTTGTCAGGGCCGAAGTGATGCTGCTGAAGTTGGTCTTATCGAAGGCTCCTTCAATGTCGATGAAGGTGCCGAGGCACATTGATTTATTTTCAATGGCCTCTTCTATTCTGCTGACCACTGCATGTAGAGCTGACTCTGTTGATTTACCTTGGCTATACGCATGCTGGTGTGAGTGTAGACGTATCGTAGCTAGGGCATGTTCTCTCAGATCCCGGTCACAGAGCCTCTCCATAGTCTTCAGCAAGAACGAGGTGAGACTAATGGGTCTGTGTGCCTTGGGTTCGGAGTAGTCGCTTTTCCCAGGTTTCGGGATGAATATTACCTTTACCTCCCTCCACCGTTTCGGTATGTATCTATGAGCTAAACACGCTGTGAAAACGGTGGTGAGCCTTTGGATCAGTCGATGTCCTCCCCACTTCAGGAGTGCCGGAAGATCTCATCCAGGCCTGGGGATTTAAAGGAGTCGAAGCTACTAATTGCCCATTTAACCTTTGATGGGCTAATTACCTCGAGTGCTTGTTGCCAGTGCTCCTCGGTTGTAACAGCCAGTCATACCCGCGATGACAATTAGCCGCAGCCCCGAGGACACCTCGGAGGTGCTGAGCTGTTTCCGTTACGTGCTTGCGTATTGCGGTTGACGCCCGGTTGACGTAGAGCAGATGAGATACGGTGCCGGACGGTTACGTGTGCGACAACCTTTATTCTGGAGAATAGCTACATATCTACATACCAAATTTCATCTAAATTATCCAGATCAGAGATTTACCCACATTGGAACCTTGTAAGCTAGCGATGATGTTAAAAAGTGTTTTTCTTCCAGAGCGCTCGTGAAGCCCTAGATGGTGCAGACATCCTCGGCCAGGCTATCTCTGTGGACTGGTGCTTCGTCAAAGGGCCAACCAAAGTACACAAGAAGAGGCGATAGTGTGCTCTTCTCACACAACAAGAACTTAAAGACGGAGACAACCTATAAGAAAGCAAGCAAATGGGGAATACATTTAAATGCACTTCAAAGTATCCTAAGCGTAGTTCAAACTGATGCAGTTAATGTAGCAACGCAAACCGGGATTGTTAAGCCACTTGCCTCTGTTCATAATTTACTTGAGTTATACATACTTGTAGCAAATATTGTCATTAATAAACCAGAATAGCATTACACAGCCAAATTAAAAACATAGGTAAGTGGCTCTACAATCTCTGTTTGTGACTGTAGGTACGAATGAGTATTTGTCTTAGATGTATTTGTTGACCAAAAATCAATAATGTATACCCTAATTTTATTTGCCAAACGGGCAGGAATTATCAGGTTGTTCATTCCAGGTCATACAATGGTCCCCCATGTCCCAGGTCTCACATATGTATGATTTACCTCTTTTTTTTATGTGGTGCGTAATACCTATCGCATTGTCTTTTTTTTTTTCATTTTTCATGTCATACCAAATTACAGTACAACCAGAATGTTAATGTAGCTTGGGACTCGTCAGTTAACTTCGTTTTCCTAATGATTCATTAGAGAGAAAAACTAAAATGATCTTTTCTTTCAAGTTCTGAACCTTTGTATTTATTATGTATTTCTCAAAAAGTTGTCCCGTCATGAAATTGTCAAGAAATCAGTTTTGTCAAGAAATTATTAACCCTAAGGACGAGATCATAAAACATAATCTACATAAAACATCCAAAATTTCTTGACAACAGGAAAACGTCATGAAATGTTGTGAGGAAAAAATCGTAATAATTACTTTGAAACAATCCGCATAGGTATTTGTATTTGATAACTTTGTACAAGTTTGGTTGTCTACCGTTCTTCTCTGTATGTAAAGGCTTGAACTTCTGGTGTTTGTGCAGTGTTTTGCTTAAAACTGTAAAATAATAGTAGGTAATTATAAGATATTTTTTCTAATGATTGTTGTTTTATTTTATATCTACATATAACTCCTCGTAAATGGTAGAAATGTGCCACTTTGCAACACACATTTTAATTAAAATTCTTAAAAGGCAACAATTTCGTGGGGAAAAAATTTAGTTTCGTTTTCTCTGAGGCGCGGGGCCGTTAAACTCTTGAGTATTCAACTGTTGAACTCTATTCTCACCTGACCAGAGGCCGTATTGCCTAACCTTTCTGGCGCTCGCGATCGCAATCAAATGATAGATTTTTTATACAAAAACTAGGGCCTCGGGTTACTTTAGTGTTCCGTACTAAGGTTCCGTATTTACTTTTCGAATTGGTTAACAAAAATATTCAGTCCACGACACTGCACTGTTGATATAACTAGTGAGTGACTTTAATACTGACGTCGTTTCCACTTTAGGCCTCAGTTTTATTGTCAATTGAGATGGCAGTTATTTCTATAGATATTTACACCACAGACTACTAAGAGATACTACGTATTACACCATCACAGAACTGTCTGACGTTACAATATTTGTTCCCACCATTATTGTTTAATTTCCTCACTCAATCAAAGTGAAAAACATTTATAAGAACTGCATCATAAAACTCATTTTACCCTCAACTTAACATCAACCCTCGCCTGCGGCTTCTCGGGTAAGGGCCAGTACAGACGGACTGCATTCAAACAGCTCGTTCGTAAATTTTTATCGGTCAGCGTGTAGTTCTTTTTTAATATATGAGGGGGAAAACGAGCATGTGGGTCACCTGATGGAAAGCAATCACCGCTGCCCATGGACACCAGTCAACACAAGGGGTATCACAGGTGCGTTGCCGGCTCTTTAAGACTGATAGGCTCGTTTTTTTAAAGACAGTTGTGCCGACTGCAATAATAAATGTATGGGCAGTCGGCAGTTACGCATCGGCGTATCTAGGGTTATTTTCCATTCGGGGGCCTGGCCTGGATTTTTGTGTGAAGATATCAGTATTACAGAATTTCGAATCAGTAGTCCAACATCATGGGGTGGGACTAGACCATACTGGGGCCCCCCTCTCCCTGCCCCCCCCCCCTCTATGTACGCCTATGCAGTTACGTTGCAATTGGAATCCAGTCCGTCTGTACTGGCCCTAAAACGACTCGTTTTGTGCTCTTGTACAGTCGTCATCAGATATTTCGGAGCGGCCAAGGTGTTCAAAAATATCGATACATGAACTCTAATATCTTAATAATAGAGTGCATGTGCCGATATTTTTGACCACCATGGCCGCTCCGAAATATCTGATGGCGACTGTACAGGCGACGTCATAAATAAGTGATCACTTTTGTGCCTTGTCGCTTTCAGTCGTTACACAATTTCGTATGGCTTTTCAAACATGACGTTAAAATAACAAGGTACAAAAGTGATCACTTATTTTTCATGTTGACTGTACATTAGTACTATAGACTACTATCGGTTAATTTACTTTTTTGCCATCAAACAGATAGCGCTGGCGCTGTTTCCCAAAAGGAACGATTGGAAAATAACAATGTCTGTGCACTAACCCTGTCAATTAGGACAGTTTCCTCTTTCAAACGGAAGCAAAAGGGATAATTTTAGAGCTGGTACCCACTTGTCGGATGTCGGGCCCTTTATGACGCTATTCACACTCGCCTGACACGATTTTCTATAGAAATGACAGACATCCCGACAAGTGGGAACGGGCTCATACAATAAAGAAACCACAGTATTTTCTTAACCATATATTAAGCTTCAAGCGATTGAACTGGCGTTTGATGCGATACGGGGCCAGAGATCAGCACACTCCTTCGCGACGGGGCCGGTGATGGCGGAACCCTTCATCTCCCCCTTGTTGTTCACTATAACGCCTGCATTATCTTCGAAGTATATAAACACCCCGTCACGCCTTCTGAACGGTTTCCGCTGCCGAATAACCACTGCTGGCATTACCTGTGACAAAAAGTTTCATTAAGATCAGTATATTTTTTTCTGACTACTCACATCGTAATTCAACCTATTTATTTATGTATTGAAAACTGAATTTCAACTAAGTACCACTGCAAGTTTTTCAAGTTGGACCTCCTAGATTGTACTAAAGCCCAGATGAGACTTGCAAGAAAAATCGTGCAAGTTACATTACATTGCGGCGCTCGATTAACTACTACGAACTCGTTAGCTTTACGGCCTTGCAATGTAATGCAACTTGCACGATTCAAAAAAAAATCAAAATCAAAATGGTTTATTAAAAGCAAAAACAAATTACAAGAAGGGTTTCCGTTGGTTCCACACTAGGCTAAGCCTGTCACGTGGAAACCTGATTCCTGATTCGGGGTACAAACAATTAATTTAATTAAATAACTAGATTTTCTTGCAAGTTTAAACTGGTCTTAAGACCACAAGCTTAACAAGGTGACTTAAATAAAAGCCTGTAGGAATATTAATTTATTAAAAAGACCAAAAAAAAATTGTTTGATGAATGTAATGCTGGAAATCTTATCATGAGTAGTTCAGTACAGTTTACACAGCAAGGAAAGTCAGCTCTGTTATTGCTGCATTTCCACAAGAGATGTGCAAGGAATGTGTTATGAACCAATAGAATCGCTTCATTTACCTATTCTCGCACTGTGTGGGTTGCACAGCACAACTCTTACCTCGCTTCTAGAGCTAACATTCCTAGCAACGCATCCTTGCACATCTCTGGTGGAAAGCAGGGAGGACATGGGTCAGGCATTTTGAGATTCATGCACAAAATAATTGCATAGTAATACGCGTGACTGGGGGTGCTACAAATACTTGGAATCGGTGGGACATACTTTATGAAAGAAAGAAAGAAAATACATTTATTTAACACCATAAAAACAGACATAGAACAAATACAAGACATACATGACGCTAAACAGGTCCCCACTCAGCATAATGCCACGGTAAGCCGTATGGATTATGCATTGCTTCCTTACAGAATTCACTCTGCTCGCAGTGTAAGTGCTTTGAGGTATATAACAAATTTCTATAGTTGCAAATAAATAAATGAAAAGGCTGAAAGGGTGTAGGGTGCGGAGTAAAATTATACTTATGATCAGAGCGGAATTTTCATGGTATTTTTTGACCTGTCATAGTAACTTCTCACTTACTGATATCCAATATACATACATAAAATATTGATACACAACATAGGTACTAAAAAGAAAATTAAAAGTAGAGGTAAACGATAGGTGGCCTTAAGTTAAAGAGCGATCACTTTCAATAGACATATGCAATGAACAATGAACGGATCACAATTTCTAATTTAATAATTTCAGTTCAGTTTTTTTCAATTAATTCTTCTGTTGTAATGTTAACAAGTTATTCCAAGAGAGTGAGTTCCAGAGTGTTCCAAGTTTTCAAGATTATTGCTATTATTATTAATGTCTCTATAAATTCATATTTTCTGGTCTTAAACTACTTATTTTACAGTAAAAGAATGCCAACAAATGCCATGAAAATACCGCTTCTGCTATGATGAATGATGAATCTAATCTAGGCTGTGACAATATCGGACTATCATTTTTTAACTCTACTCCGGACCATATTTTCAAATACCATAGATTTGAATGTAGTGTGTAACCATTCTAATAAATAAATAAATGTAATTAATACTAAGGTAATACAAGCTACTATTTAGCATATCAAGACTTCTGCATATTTATATTTTAGAAAAAAACAAGCAATTCTGAATATTTTAATATGCTATATACTCCTTTTATTTTAACATTTGAAACTTAACAGTAAAATTTGCACACTTTTTTAATGAAACAATGGAACTGTTTAAAATTGTGTGAACTTCTGTAATAAAAACATAATAAATAATGCTAATAAATGTACATGTATGTATTTGTAGTCCATTTGTGTTCCAAATATCGAGAAACATGTATTACAATTTGACTGTTAATTCAAACCTTAAATGAAACGGAGTATAGATAGACCTAATTCCTAGTCATACAATTCAAAATTAAATAATCTGTGTCAGTAACTAAAAAACTGGATGACATGAAAATATCAGATACTCTCTAAGCCAAGGAAATGCAGAAAAATAGCCACTGGTAGTATCTCTTATTGCACAGAATTTATGGTTTTACAAGGATAAATGTTGTCTCGAAATTGCTCAGTCAGCCAAGGCATATCATCACCCTGTTCATAACAGTTCAGACAATAAATTAGCGAAACCTTTGGCGAATCATCATCGCAAGTCCGTTTAGCAGTGGATATTGGCATACACAACTGGGGATTAAGCCACTTGCCTATCTGGCCGCCACTTTAAGCACTATTGTTGTAAAGTGTCAGAACTTACAAGGCCAAAAAACCTGCAAAGCAATTCAACGGTGTGTGTGAAGTTCAAAATCCGCACTGGGCCCGCGTGGGAACTACTGCCCAAGCCCTCTCATTCCGAGAGGAGGCCTGTGCCCTGCAGTGGGACGTATATAGGCTGGGATGGGATGTATGGGTATCTTACCTTTTTTCTTAGTTCAGGTTTGCCTTTCTTGACAGTGGCTACGATCATGTCACCAGAACCAGCCGCCGGCAGCCTGTTCAGGCGACCTTTGATGCCCTGAACAGCAATCACATACAGGTTCTTGGCACCTGAAATATAAAAAGAAAGGAATTGGTTATTATCTCTCAGAACATGCGGCATGATTCTCTCAAATTAATCTAACTTTTTAGTCTAAGCCAAGCTATGTGACCTCATGGATTTATTTTTCATTTTGTAACAATGAGTTTAAGACTGACACAATCACCTATTCAAAGGACTATTTCAGTATGACAAAAATTAGAAAAAATACTAAGTTCAAGATTTTTTTAAGGCGTGCTATTAGTAGTTGAATTTCTAAATAGTAACCTCAAACAAAGGTTGTCATGACTTAAGTTTGGTATAAAGATTTAACTTTCATTTCAATTAACAACTTGAAATTATTCTAGTATTGCCTATATATAACTATTAGTGAGAGAGAGCTTCCTGGGGAACACTAAGACTTGAGAATAATATATTATAAGGTAGTCAATGAACTACTCGTTCGTAAATCATCTTAATCTTAAAAACTTTTGTTAATCACGTTAAAGGTACTGAATAACTTCAGACACAGCCAAGGAAGAAATCATCATAATTCAATACACTGTGTGTAATTCTAGAAAAGAATCATCATCAGTTTTCAGTCCCGAACGTGCTATGTTTTGAGGTTAGAGTTGTTGTGCGATCAAAATAATGTTTTACCTGTGTTATCGGCGCAATTGATCACGGCACCCACTGGGAGACCCAGCGAGATACGGAACTTCGCTCCCGCGGAACCACCACGTCCTTAAATCAAGAGAAATCATAACTTATTATATTTTTCTATGTTTCACCAAAACACTCACGAAGAAGCAGAATTACGGAAATATACATGATTTCACAACGGGTGTAACACTAGACACAACATCTGCGTATTTAACCGTAAATTCCAACACTTATTGACATGATTTAAATGGATATTTCATAATTTCACGAACCTCTCTTAGACATTTTGTTGTGTCAATTTTTGAAGAGGAATTCAAAAGGACGTGAGCTTAGCAGCGCATTCCGGATAAAGATCCGTTTAGAAATCGAATTTTGGAGATCATAATAGCACCAGCAGCATGAAGATAGTCACAAGCTATAGAAAAGTAAGTTGATGTTATTGGAACAAGATTTCTATTACGCATTGAAAGATGTTTGTCTGTTTCTGTAAGAATAATAAGGAAACTCAAGAAATAACGCTTTTGAAATTGGCATGAAATTATAATTACAACATTGTATTATTTTCGTAAAAGATTTCTAAACGAAAATGTAACGTTCTGTTCCACTCACAAAATAATTTAGGTTTCATTAAGGTCATATTGAAAATTAAGTATTAAAAATCACACGCTACACTTATTTCGTTTTGATATAGTGAAAAATTTCTGAGAAAATATATTTTTGATTTATTACACATAGATATAAACAGTTTACTTTATAAAATATAATTGGAAGACAATCCCTGAAATGGAGCGTGCTCAAAAATTGTTTGTCATTCGCTGCTGTCATTTCATTTTCGTTTCGTAGCCGATTGTCATTATCCAGCGTTTTGCAAGATTTCAATTCAACGTTATAAATTAGTATTTTAGTGTATTTTCACAATGGCTTTTATGGGCGATATGATGAATCCAGCGCCCTTCTGGCAGAATGGACCTGCGCCGGGCGCCTTCTACAACTTCCCTGGTAATTCGGCCAGTTTTGGACCGGGATCCCACACCGTCCAAGAATTCAAAGCTCAGTGAGTAACTTAAGTAATTAACGAACTATGTTTGTTAAGTTTTGAAACCGTATACGATGGTCTTGTGAAACTATAAGCTGTTGCCTTAAGTATACAGTAAATAATTGACATAACATTAAGTCTTTTGTTTCTATTAGTATATATAATCACAACATAAGTAACTTTAAAAGTCACCTAAGTGTACGCCTCGTTAAATATAAGATTTAAAAAAAAGTAGCTGTCAATGATTACTTTAACTTATTTCGATTTGATTTTATTTTTCCTCAGCTCTGCGTCTCCAATCACCACAACAACAACAGTAATCGGCGTCAAGTTCGACAAGGGCTGCGTCATCGCCGCCGACATGCTGGGCTCTTACGGCTCCCTCGCTCGCTTCCGGGACTGCCCGCGCGTCACCAAGGTCAACGATCTGATACTCCTCGGCAATGGAGGAGACTACGCTGATTATCAGTACTTGAAGAGTATTATTGATCAGAAAATGTAAGTCTTTCTGTATGGGAAGAATTTGATTATTCCTATTTTTCTGGGATAAAATTATCCTATATCCTGTAAGAAGGACTTCTTTGTATTCTCAAACTATCTCTATACCAATTTTCATCTAAATCAGTTAATTGTGAAGAGGTAACAGACAGACAGACAGAGATTCTATCAGATATTGTGTGTGTGTGTGTGAGTGAGTGTGAGTGTTGTTTATTTTGAAGTTAAATACTGCAACCTGCCTAACAAGTTCCAGACCCACAGAAACTGACTTGAATGTATTGCTGATTTTGCTTACAGCATTGATGAGCAGTGCATCGGTGACGGGCTGCAGCTGAAGCCCAGGTCACTGCACTGCTGGCTCACTCGCGTCCTGTACAACAAGCGCAGCAAAATGGACCCCTTGTGGAGCAATTACATTGTCGCTGGAATCCAGGTCAGTAACTAACTTCTTCTTGAGTTGCCATCTTCTACCCAATGTCAGCTATCTTTAGTGCTATCCTTATCTTTGACCAGCAGCTCAGAACAGGGCTCTTGTGCTAAGGTTGAACCATGTCTGGAGATTCTTAAGCCGAGGTATAATTTTCGAGTAGTTGCCTTTATTGCTAGAGTGGTGGTGGATTTTTCTTTGCATGATGAGTTGGAGCAAGTTGTATTGATCATACTAGAACTTCATTTATAAAATTAATTATGCGTTTTGTGACCAAAGTCAGTACCTATGTTTTAAAAATTAAAGTGTTTTACACACCCTCGTAAACTATTCATTCTCAGTCTCAAAATATCTTCTTATCAATTTTCATCACAATTAGTTAAGCATATAAACATACATTCAGGATTAAAAGTTCATCATCATCATCATCTCAGCCGTAGGACAACCACTGTTGGACATAGGCCCCCCCCCACAGACCTCCAGTTGCTTCGGTTGGCAGCGGCCTGCATCCACCATGAACCCACGGCTATAAAAAAGATTAAAAGAAAAAAAGTTATTGGCATGGAACTTCAATAAAATTACCCCGTTTTTAAAGGTCCAGTAACATCATGCGTATATTGGAATGACTAGATATGAATTATGTTTCCTACAACCTGTATCATACATTGTCGTTTGTTTTGTGCCAAAAGGATGGTGAACCATTCTTGGGCACAGTAGACAAACTGGGCACAGCCTACGAAGATGCTGCCATCGCAACCGGTCTCGGAGCTTACATGGCAACGCCACTGCTGCGTGACGCGGCGGACAAGGGACCACTCGACCAGGAGTCTGCTAAGTAAGTACAAGTTTTGGGTGACACATGTAGGACACGGGTTCCCCCCCCCCACTTGATCTAATAATGTTAGTGCTAATTTTGTTACACCTACCAACATTGAATGTAATTTTCATTAGCCCTAATATTGCTATGAGCTTGTCTAAATTTGTATAACCTAATTATTTTGCTGAACTTTCAAAATTAGGTTGAAAATTCTACAGCCAAAGGAGCTGAATCGTGGCACACAGATCACAGCACACGAGGGGTAACCTCACAACCTCGGAGCTTAGCTTAGAAGAAGAGGTTCATTACTAAGGACATCTAGTCTGAATAAAATAAATATCCGCCTTTTAAATTTTATTTTTATTTCACAGAGCTCTGGTCCGCAAATGCATGGAGGTGTTGTTCTACCGCGACGCGCGCTCTTTCTGGCGCTACCAGCTCGGGGTGGTCACCGCCGCCGGGGTCACCATCGACGAGCCCACTGACTTGAAGCACGACTGGTCGCTCGCGCACATGATCGAAATGGTGTAGATCTAAATTGTAATTAAATGTTTGTGTATTTTCATTGCGGGTATTTTATTTAACACAGCCCTGTGCCACAGATTCATCTCTTACATCAAGGAAGTTAAAAAACTCAAATTTCTATGTAGTTAATAAACAAATATATACGAATATTTTGGGTGACACTCTTTCCTGGCCCGGATAACACCGACGGATTTTGTCGGCATAGGTCACATATATATCCTTGAGCAAAGCCGCGGACGGACGGACAGACAGACATGGCGAAACTATAAGGGTTCCGTTTTTGCCATTTTGGCTCCGGAACCCTAAAGAAAGAAAGAAAAGAAAAGAAAATACATTTATTCGGAAAAGTAACAAAGAAACTTGAACGATTACATAAATAAATAACACAGACAAGGAAAGCAGTTACCATTCACGAAACGGACCCACCTCAGCATAATGCCGGCTCAGGAGCTAGCGCTGGTCTTCCGGTCCTAAAAACCTCACGATACTAAAGGTGGGGCCACATGCAGTCGCTCGACTCTCGTTTCCAACGTCAAATCTGGTCACGTGACATTAAGCGATAAAGCTGAATATGTTGAGCTTTATCGCTGGAAAAAAAACCTCTCCAATTTCGGCAAAAACACCGTTGTTTATTTTTTTCATTCACTCCAATTTCTTTTATTTGTACCACTGCCACGACTGCTACTAAATGAGATTATGAAATCAGCTTCCAAGACAAGACCACTCCTGCAAGAAGCCCGTCGCTGCTGTTCGACGCGGCGACTTGACGCTACTTTTTTGAGTCGCGGGAAATTCAATATCACCTTCAAAATTGGGTCACATGACCAAATGTATCGCCTGCAAACGAGCGACTAGCGACTGCATGTGGGGGCACCCTAACGCTATCTAGCGATACTTCGCCTGTCTTTTAGCCCTCATTAGCTACCCATTGTACAGCCGTATTTTTCATTTGTCACTAAATAATAAAATTCCATAGGGTTATAATTGATCTACACTTCGAGTGCCGTCGTATTCAGATTGAAATCCGAATTTATAAACCGTTTCTTGCACAGACATGGTTCTTCACTCTCTTGTACGGTCCCTATATTATTATGACGGCACCGCTATCCTAGGAAACTAGGACCAGTCTCTAAGCAATAACGGTTAACCTTTTCGCCGCCACGTCAAATACAAGACATCACCCATACGCCAGGCTTCAACATCGCAATGTCTGAAATTGAACCTCAACTCAATTTAACGACGGTTGCTTTTGCATTAAAGTTATGGACGTATATATTAGTCGTTGGCGGGGAAAAGGTTAATTGTTTACAACATTACGGCACACACAAGGAAAACGTACGTAAAAATAAATAAAACAACATATTTTTATACAAATTTATTTTATAACGCTTAATAGTGTACAATCAACGTCATAAATAAGTGATCACTATTGTCATTTTAACGTCATGTTTAAAAAGCCATACGAAATTGGGTACCGACTGAAAGCGACAAGGCACAAAAGTGATCACTTATTTATGACGTTGACGTCACGCGGAGCTTTAACTAATTATTGTTTTGTTTAATTTAAAAAAGAAAAAATACACATGTCCAATATTTTATAATAATCTAACTGATGGACTGGTGCACAGATGAACGAAAATTACGTAAATTTCTTCTATCGATAAGGCATTATTTCTAATGCACGGACCCCCAAATTGAGAATCTGGTCTATTCTAAGAAGACTCTTGAGCTAATTTCTTCTGAGCAGCTTTCATCTTTTTCCTTCTGGCGCTGCGTTTCCTATTAATAGGTATGCTGCCAATAAGTTTACCAGATTTCTGCATAGCGATTAACTTGGCCGATTTTCCCTGCAAACAAATAGGTACAGTTTATGTTTAATAGTAGCACTGTATTTCGCGTTAATTTCTACCACCAAGTGTAAAGCAATGCCATCTATTATCCAGTACTGTTACTAATCTAACTCATCTTCTCGGCAAAAAATGGCGCCACCACATGACGCACATTTGTTCCTAGAAAACTAGTTTATTTATGTTTAGGTGTTAACATTTATAAAAAATATATTTAAAACAAAAATAGCCTTAAATTTAGACTTTTTAAACCAAAATCCCTTTATTTAACGTGTCTGTCCTTATGATTAGCCCTATCGATATACGCCATAAAAGGGCCAATCAACTATTTTACCGACACTTTGGGCGTCTCCTGCGTTACCAAAAAATCGTACTTCCAACAAGATATTTCACGGTTTAATAGGTTGAACTTACGTAGGATGGCATGTATTCATGTACACCATATATTAAAAATCTGCAATTGTTTGAAAAATGTCGCGGACAGATTAGTGTCGGTAAAAAAGTTGATTGGCCCAAAAGTGTGATGAGTGAAGTGTGTGTGTGTGTGTGTGTGTGTGTGTGTGTGTGTGTGTGTGTGTGTGTGTGTGTGTGCGTGCGTGCGTGCGTGCGTGCGTGCGTGCGTGCGTGTGTGTGTGTGTGTGAGGTTGATGTGGCAAGATGTTTAAATGCAGTTTTCTTTATTTTTAATAATATTTAAATGTTTTTTTAGTAAAATTCCACCACTTTCCTTCTAAGTGTCGTTAAAATTTCCACCATGTGTAATTTTATTCTCACCTTGGCTTCAGTTTTGCTGACTTTAGTTTTCTGCTGCGTAGTGTATAAAACGTTGATCCGTTTGTTTTGCAACATCGAATGATGTTTCGATAAAGCCATCTGTAGAAATAATTAGTTAATATTATTAGTTCAGTGTTCTTCATAATCATACCTCATGGGTTTAACTCTATACCACAGTAGAAAAAAAGGAGTAGTACACCGTCTTCATTCAAACGGCCGGCACGCGAGTTATACCTACGCGCCACGAATTCTCAGCATACCTCGGCAACCATCCGCGGTTACGTACGGACTCACGCGCATTTTTTACGTACCTCAATATGTCCCAACGATATAAACAGTATTGTTCGGTGTACGGATCTAATATAATATAATAAAAACTTATTTATTGAAGTTATTTGTCAGAATGCGAATTTTTTTATACTCTTAAATTCAACAATAAAGCTTTTCGCACATCTCAGAAGAGGCGCAAATACTTCTCCGTAGCTAATTTGTAGGTAACAAATATACGTAGTGATGAAGCCAAATAAAAGCGTTTAAAACGTAATACGTTTTGTGGTTTATTAAAATAACGTAATATGCATTTTTGTTAAACACTACTTAGTCCGTCTTTAAATCTCTCCTAATCCTTTCCCTACTTAAAATTTCATGTGACATTATCAAATCAAATACATAACTGAAGAGTGACAGTTAGTAAAGTAGGCAGCCCTATCGCGAGTTTTGTACCGAGCCGGCGTAGGTAATTATATCAAGGACGCTGCCGAGACGGATTACTGTCCTTTTTTCTACTGTGTCTATTCTTAAACCAGACAAGTGCCGGTTAGGGCATGTGCAATACATAATAGATGAATACAGGTGATTCTAGATACATGATCGGGATTAACATTGATTTTGAGCTTGTTAAGCATGGTTTAGATTTGCAAGAAAAATTTTGCAAGTTGTATTAAATCAATTAAACACGGCAATGTAATGCTACTTGCACGATTTTATGCGAGTTTAAACTGGGCTTTACGAAATTTCAGGTAAATATTTTAGTTGTGCAGTGCTCGGTGGCATTATCTTTTGCCGTATACAAGCATTACGTGTTACAGCTACACAACAACAGATGGCACTGTTCAAATAATAAATAAGTGTTATTTTTTATTTTAATGGTGCTATGTGTTTATTTTTAACATTGCTCGAAGGAGCAAAACACCAGTGTTCTGCCACAACCCAAAGACTTGGTAGGTAAAATAACTAACTACTTTAACAAGAAAATATAAAATAAAATTAGAAGAAACATTGCAAAAGTAAAATTGTTACAACAAGGTCTTGTAATTTTAACTTAAGTCAATCTAAATCATTGTTTGTTAGTACTGAAGAATGGTAAAAAGGTGAAAAAAATTATATAACTTACTTCATAGCTGGGTTCATTAGCAAGCTCTAGGTAAGCTATGGCACTTTTCTTGTTCTCTTCCTGTTTTGGTATCCGGACATCTTTGATGTGTTTGCTTAGCATTGAAAAATGTTGCATTATCTGAAATATAACAATAAAAAATAATTTACTTGGTCTTTTTAAATTTAAAAGAAAACAATATAATGTTAATGTATATTTAATTTTAGTGGGTTAACCCGTTTCAGTGATCAAATGACTCAAAATTTTGTTTATACAAAACACAAATGTTATGTCAAACTCATGCATGTTGCAAAAAGTAGCCAAGTAAATCTCCAAAATAATTTATTGACATGTGTGTTACTTTGTGGAGGATTCTTCTATCCATAAACTAAAATACAAGCAATGCTTGTCAAGCATGTTAAAATATTTTAGGTCAGTAAAATTACTCCCTTACTTTTTCCTTATCAATACCAAGTGGTAAATTTCCTATGAACACAACATATCTCTTAGGCCCTTTTACTTTTTGACCCTGATTCTCCTTGTCAACTTTTTCTCCCTTGTCTTCTTTTTCATTTGCCTTCTCTTTTTTCTCCTTTGCCTTCTTCTTTTTCTTTTTAACAGGCCCCTCTGTCTTTTTCACATCTGGAGTTTTTATAGCAGTTCTCAGCATGTTATAAAGTATCCTAAGTTTCCTCAAATCTGTTTCGTTTAAGATCTGCGAGGACTTCAGTATTGCCTGTATTCGGTCGTGGATGACATCTGGTAATAAGGACTCTGAGGTGCCCTTCAGATTGTCCTTTAGTAGTTGCCGTATCCTTCCTGTGTTAAAAATTGTTTTTAATCATCGTAATGTTATTTACTGTATAGAATGTTTGTTGCTTTCACACTGAAGTAATAAAATGAGTTTTGATGAAATTTGGTGCTCAGATAGCTTATATTAAGCTGCTGCTGCTGTGTATGGAAAACTGCAGGCTGGCTTTTGCCAGTATAATGTACTGAATTTGAAACCATTCAACAAGATAGGATTTACAGAAAAAGATGTATTTTATTTGTTTAATTGCCCATTGGGAACTTCACACACCATTGAATTTCTTCGCAGGTTTGTGCAGGTTTCCTCAGTTCCCAATCCGCACTGGGCCGCGTGGAACTACGGCCGAGCCCTCTCATTCCGAGAGGAGGCCTGTGCCCAGCAGTGGACGTATATAGGCTGGGATGATGATGATGATGAATTGCCCATTAGTCATTAGTCATTAATTGTCAGTGGCGTAGCTAGGTAACCAAAGGCCCTAGGGCAAAAAACAAACTACAGCCCCAATTTACTATTTAAAATTGTTTGTTCCATATTCTGAATGTAGGAGAAATTTCCACTAGTTCAATTTATAGTTTGTAAGCAGAGCCCGAGGGGGCTCAGTGCTTTTATGTGATTTCTGCAAATAAATCAATCATTTATAACTTAAAATCACAAAAAAAACCATATCTACCTTTCTGATTATTTGTCATGGTTATATCAAGAAACTTCTTCACCAGACCTTCATTTTTCAAGATGGGATACCGTTCTTCCATGTCCTGTGTTGTCGCCACCTTATCCATAATGTTGGTCTGCAAGGGTTTTTGGTCCGACACCACATCCATCAAGATGTCTCCCCTTAGCTATCTGAAAAATAAATATAATACTTAAAAAATATTTTCAGGATAATTCATAATGTTGGTGTCATAAAACATTAAAATCCTCAAAGAGCTCAAAAACATTTGATAATGAACTTACGCTGCTGACAATGTATTTATGCAGATACTATTTGTCATCCTATAATTCTTTGCCAATTACAGAACATTGGCATTAGAGGGAATGCAGCTCTAAAATAAAAATCTTATCAGAAAACAAGCCACAATCATAGATGTACATAGTAAAATCAGAAATTGTTAGTGTAGGGGTCCTGTGGTACTCTGATCACTTATATTCTCTAATTAAGGTTTGATCAAAAAATTATTTAGGCAACAGGTAGTTTCTACCACTGAGCACTGAGCTGTTGCACTGAGCTGTCTGTCGGAGTAATAGAAATAAAAAAAAACATGGTGTATAGTTACAACCGGGAACTGTGGGGGGTGTGGAGGTTAGGACAAGCCTTTGCCTTGAATTTGCTAGGGTATATGAATAAATTGTGTACTGTACACGTAATAAATAAATAAAAACTTTTAAGGTTATGTATTTTTAAATTGTTTGTCCCTCATTTCTTTGAATATTGAAGATGTGTAACTCAAATACAAAAAAATTGTCAAAAAGAGCCTAAACCACGAAATTGGATTTAGAAACCTATAAAAAGGGCTACAATGTATGGCTAAAATTTCCGTTCATTGTTGATTGTTATTGATACTTACTTACCGTAGTCAAGAGGAAGGAAACTGCCAACGAATTTTTGTTATATCGCCTGCTATACGTTTTAGATCACTCAGAAATAATTGTATCTTTAAACTATTTACAGTGTACATAATATAGTCATATAACTTATTTCACACACACACATTTCACACGCGGTTTCTTTTCTTTTTTGCGTTTGTACTCTGAATAAACTGCTAATACGTCAATGTCAAAAGTTTTTGGCTTAAAGGCCTTGTACCCAAGCCATAATCTCAAAAAAAAACTCTACAGTTTGTTTATTTGTTTGTTTTGTTTTTCTTTGCACGAACAGACACAGCTGGGCTACTACGAAACTCGAAACTCGAAGTTCGTGTCATGCTGTCCCTCTGACACTTACACTATTTAATACGAGAGTGAGAGGGACCGCACGACACGAACTTCGAATTTCGAGTTTCGTAGTAGCCCTGCAGACATCATCGACATCACAGGGCTACTACGAAACTCGAAACTCGAAGTTCGTGTCGTGCGGTCCCTCAGCTAGGCTACTCCGAAACTCGAAACTCTTCGTGTCATGCGGTCTCTGACACTTATACTATTTAATACGAGAGCGAGAGAGACCACACGACACGAACTTCGAGTTTCGGAGTAGCCCAGCTGACACTTAAACTAGTTAATACGAGAGGGAGGGACGGTACGATACGAACTTCGGGTGTAGTTAATGTACGACTTGTTAATGCACACTTAAATAATGCACGACCTGGTAATCCGTGCCTACGTGCACGAATTATCATGTCGTGCATTATCACCCCGTACCGAACTAGCAGGGAATCAATAATGTACGCGCAATAATGTACGACGTGTTAATCCGAAGCATTATGTCTTCCGATTATCATTACTTAAGATTTCCATGATTGAAATTAAAAAAAAACCTAACGAAAGGCGAGAGCGGCAGCGAGGCTCCCGCCTCGCTCGCACGCCCTCGCCCTTCAACCTAACCCGGCCGGGTCGGTTCTGCTCCGACTATATCGATCTCACTCGCTGCGCTCGCTCGATCCGCGGCGAAAAATGTCTATTCATTCTAATCGATTGGATTCAGATTATCACGTCGTACATTACAGCGCGTGCAATATTTTGTACGCCGTGATAATGCGCGACCATGATAATGTACGGCATGATAATCGGAAGCAATAATGCTTCGGATTATCATGTCGTACATTATTGCGCGTACATTCCGAGTTGTACATTATTGTTTCCCCGAACTTCGAGTTTCGTAAATTCGTAGTAGCCTTGCTGACGTCGATGCCCACAGAGGCACAGATTACTAATAGTTGCTAACTATTCAGATGAGGACGATAATATACAAAAGAATAGAAAAATAAAGCTGTAAGTAAATCGAATACAGGTCCTCTTCATTTCGTGACGCGTGCTTAATCAATATGCTATCCGAAATGATAAGCTTAATAATTGAACTGAAGTACCTATTGAGATTTATTGATTTTGATTATAATCGATTTGCATTCGCTTACCACCATCTTTAGTTTTGCTAAGGCTGTATATTACTATAGTTTACTGTTTCCATGTATCAGGACACTTACAAACGTTGTTATATATCACATAACATGTAACATATATGTTCTTATGATCACAGAATAAATAACTGAACTGAGAATGTTGTGATTAAAATGTGCTACGGTACATGCCCTAAAAAAAAATAGATTTCATTTAGTTCACATGTACCACATAGATGGCGTTAGCGACAAATTCAGCTAGGTGCTCCCTCCCTCACCGAGAGCATTCACTTGCATTATTGATGGAACGAGGACGATGGTTTTTATGCTCGCCAGTTGGCGCCACTGTTAAGTAAGGGCCCGAAGTATAACTATTAAAGTTTCTCAATACTATATTAATGTAGTGATATTCTTAAAAGCTAATGTTAGTAGGTATACCTAAACAAACAAACAATAAAGAAAAATGTCGGATGGGAGCACAGACTGGTGCATGCGCCCCCGATCAGTGTCGCAGTATAAGACAGTCAGAAATCGTTCAGTCTAAATTTCTAACATTATTAAAAATCTAACCCATCTCGTAGCATGGTGATCGGTGCTCTGAGGATGGACTCTGGTTTAGTTCGAAACGACTGACGTTTAGTGTGGTGGTGGTGATAGTGTGATTTGTGTATGTTCTTACAGGAGTCTTAAGTATTTATTTTAATAAGTATTTCTACATTTTATTGCAGACTTTACCAACTGGTCTAGCCTTTGCTAGCAACATGGAGTCAGAGCATAGTGACATGAAAGTGAGCAGTGATCCATACTTTTTAGTTTTTTTTTCAATGAACTAAAAAAAAATCCTTGCTCACCCGCGACCTAAAATAGCTAAGCTTATGCAAAATATGCGTGTTCATGAGTTCCTCCACCTCCACACTGTAAGAACACACACAAATCACACAAACCCATCTATCACCACCACCACACTACACTGACGCGTTTCGAACTCAACCAGAGCTCATCTTCAGAGTGACACAACCGTACACCATGCTACCAGTTGTTAGACTAACGAACCACAACCACCTTTTTAACTTGTCACTGTAACTCCCCGAGTACCCACATACGTTTTATGAAACAAAACAAAACTACCCACAAATTACGGTGGTTGTGGTTCGTTAGTCTAACAACTGGTAGCATGGTGTACGGTTGTGTCACTCTGAAGATGAGCTCTGGTTGAGTTCGAAACGCGTCAGTGCAGTGTGGTGGTGGTGATAGATGGGTTTGTGTGATTTGTGTGTGTTCTTACTGTGTGGAGGTGGAGGAACTGCATGTACACGCATATTTTGCATAAGCTTAGCTATCGTAAGGTCGCGGGTGAGCAAGGAAATTCTTTTAGTTCATTGATATGGACCTCCGCAAAGTAACGCCTGATTCAATTTTTTTTTTCAAATAATAAAAACCAGGTCCGATGGAAAATCCCAGGAAGAGGCCTCCTTCCTCGGCTACTAAACACCCAAATCGGGTGATTGCGGTTACTCCACTCTTGCTGCCAATGCGAACCGCCTCCCCCTCAGGCCATCTCTGTTCAAAAGTCAAATTTTCCGATTGTTCTTGCTTTATGCATTAGTGTTTGAAATCTAAGAAACTGACTGTTTCCTCAATTTTTATTAGAGGCCTGCCCCGGCTTCAGCTACCGCCACCGTGCTGAAGTCTGAGGCCGACAGTATAAGTCCTTCCATCACCAAGAGACCTCGTGTTTGGGAGCCTCATAGCACTGAACTCTCAACTAACGACAACGTGGTAAGTGTATAAATACAATTTTTACGAATACACCATTTGTTAGGTATATAATTTACCTACATGTGATAGTTTAAGACTTGATAAGTACTATGCCACTAAGTTGGTCATATTAGGATGGGATTTGCACAAACTTCACTCGCTAAAATGGTACTTATAATTTTGTCCAGTTGCCTGCTGTGTTAAAGTGAAATTTCCTGCAAAAAATAGGGATTAATTGGTTGATAGATTTCGGAGTACGACGCCACCATACCAGACGTGCTGAACGCGGACTGCTGGCGCCTCGTGCTGGACTACGTCCCCGTCGGAGACGTCGTGCGCTCGGAGCGCGTCAGCCGCGCCTGGCAACAAGTGGTGCGGGACTACCTGGCAGGTAACGACCAGCTGAACGCGGACTGCTGGCGCCTCGTGCTGGACTACGTCCCCGTCAGAGACGTCGTGCGCTCGGAGCGCGTCAGCCGCGCCTGGCAGCAAGTGGTGCGGGACTACCTGGCAGGTAACGACCAGCTGAACGCGGACTGCTGGCGCCTCGTGCTGGACTACGTCCCCGTCGGAGACGTCGTGCGCTCGGAGCGCGCCAGCCGCGCCTGGCAGCAAGTGGTGCGGGACTACCTGGCAGGTAACGACCAGCTGGACGCGGACTGCTGGCGCCTCGTGCTGGACTACGTCCCCGTCGGAGACGTCGTGCGCTCGGAGCGCGTCAGCCGCGCCTGGCAGCAAGTGGTGCGGGACTACCTGGCAGGTAACGACCAGCTGAACGCGGACTGCTGGCGCCTCGTGCTGGACTACGTCCCCGTCAGAGACGTCGTGCGCTCGGAGCGCGTCAGCCGCGCCTGGCAGCAAGTGGTGCGGGACTACCTGGCAGGTAACGACCAGCTGAACGCGGACTGCTGGCGCCTCGTGCTGGACTACGTCCCCGTCGGAGACGTCGTGCGCTCGGAGCGCGTCAGCCGCGCCTGGCAGCAAGTGGTGCGGGACTACCTGGCAGGTAACGACCAGCTGAACGCGGACTGCTGGCGCCTCCTGCTGGACTACGTCCCCGTCAGAGACGTCGTGCGCTCGGAGCGCGTCAGCCGCGCCTGGCAGCAAGTGGTGCGGGACTACCTGGCAGGTAACGACCAGCTGAACGCGGACTGCTGGCGCCTCGTGCTGGACTACGTCCCCGTCGGAGACGTCGTGCGCTCGGAGCGCGTCAGCCGCGCCTGGCAGCAAGTGGTGCGGGACTACCTGGCAGGTAACGACCAGCTGAACGCGGACTGCTGGCGCCTCGTGCTGGACTACGTCCCCGTCGGAGACGTCGTGCGCTCGGAGCGCGTCAGCCGCGCCTGGCAGCAAGTGGTGCGGGACTACCTGGCAGGTAACGACCAGCTGAACGCGGACTGCTGGCGCCTCGTGCTGGACTACGTCCCCGTCAGAGACGTCGTGCGCTCGGAGCGCGTCAGCCGCGCCTGGCAGCAAGTGGTGCGGGACTACCTGGCAGGTAACGACCAGCTGAACGTGAACTGCTGGCGCCTCGTGCTGGACTACGTCCCCGTCGGAGACGTCGTGCGCTCGGAGCGCGTCAGCCGCGCCTGGCAGCAAGTGGTGCGGGACTACCTGGCAGGTAACGACCAGCTGAACGCGGACTGCTGGCGCCTCCTGCTGGACTACGTCCCCGTCAGAGACGTCGTGCGCTCGGAGCGCGTCAGCCGCGCCTGGCAACAAGTGGTGCGGGACTACCTGGCAGGTAACGACAGCTGAACGCGGACTGCTGGCGCCTCCTGCTGGACTACGTCCCCGTCAGAGACGTCGTGCGCTCGGAGCGCGTCAGCCGCGCCTGGCAGCAAGTGGTGCGGGACTACCTGGCAGGTAACGACCAGCTGAACGCGGACTGCTGGCGCCTCGTGCTGGACTACGTCCCCGTCAGAGACGTCGTGCGCTCGGAGCGCGTCAGCCGCGCCTGGCAGCAAGTGGTGCGGGACTACCTGGCAGGTAACGACCAGCGGAACATACATCGCGCTAACTGTTTAATATAACTTTTTATTAGAAATAAGCTCCACTGCTCTGATTTTAATTTGAGACTTAGCGTATAAACGAAGTTTTTATGTAATCAAGACGCCATGATTTGGTGTAGGTTGTGTTGGTGAAGTAAATTATTACTTCTATTTTATTTAATTCAAGTAGATTCTGACAAAAAACAATACCTCTCCTTGCAGTCGTGTAATAAAGAGCACAAGTTCATGTCATGAAAGCGTTACGTTCTTTGTAAAGATGTGTAAAATAAGAGAGTGCCATTAGTATCCGTTTTACTTCTCTTGCTTGTCAATTTACAGGAATGAAGTTTTTGTAATCGCTCTCTATCCGTCATGACTTGGGATAAGCTATACTTCATTTTTTAGCATTAGAAAGAAGGTAAGCAATTGGTAAGCAATCTTGACGTGTCTTTTTATTGAAAAACACTTGAAAAATAAGCCACAGCAAGTATGTAACAAATAGCAAGGGCATTATGATCATTACTTTCTTTTGGTATCATAAGTAATAGTTATTGTTTTTTTTAAACGTTTTTCAATAAAAAAGACTCGTCAAGATTGTTTACCCTTTTTCTAATGCTAAAAAAACGAAGTATAGAAAGCTCCTTTTTTCTGTTGCAGGCGTCCATAAATATCAGATCCACCGTTTGTACGACAGCAAATGTATATTCAGGCCTCAGGTTGCGCCAATGTTTTGTAAAAAGTATCGTATCATACATCTTCCGAAAAGAGAATTGTTTGAAAATATGATACAAAAAATGGGTCCTTTTTTTGTGTCCATATTCTGTCCTATTGAAGATAAAGAAATAATGGAGGCAATTGCGAAGAACTGTCCAAATTTACAAGAAATTAAGATACAATTACCGGTTATTAAGCCGCCGACAGAAAATCTTCAGCTTGGGTATACTCACCAAATGCAAGAAGTTAAAGCAGTTATCATTAAATTTACTCAATGTAAGTATCATATTGTACAAACTCCTACAGGCCAATGAAAGTCGGTACTGTGTATGTACTTTATATAATTGAACTCTTCTCTCTATCTTTCTTTCTCTCTCTCTCATGCATACAAAAATTAACATCAAATAAATAAATTCTAAAGCGACCTAACGTTAGCATGTTTTAAACAAGTACAGCACCATCTACCGAGACATAAAAAAACTAAATTACTTCAAACCTAAATACAGTTTGGACATACCGCCCACCAAGGACAGAATGTCCTTACTAACCGCCCACCATAGCAACATTGACTTTCCTGATCTTGGTGAAGATCATAACATAAACCTTATAATTATAATCATAACGTAAATAAAATCTGAACTTAACTTCAAATAACAAATTCACTGACGGCATAGAATAACATATTATTAATTACTACACTAACAATCTTACCTACACATTAACAGGTAGAACACAAAGCTTGGAAGTTGGACGTTTTAAAATTGAATTCTTACATTTCAAAGATACCACTCTAGTTAGTCCGTCTGAGCCAGGATGTTTGGTGAGAATTCTGCCAAAAAGCCATTTACTAGGAGGTAAATCATCCTCTTTTACCAATACAATATCTCCGACTTCAGGTTCTGGTATTTTCAAGGCCCACTTGTAACGTTGCATGAGATGTGTCAAATATTCATTAGACCATCGTCTCCAAAAATGTTGTAACATCACTTGAGTGAGTTGCCACCGTTTCAAGGTGCCTATATTAGAACTTTCATAATTATTCTCTGGAACTGTTACAAGTGGCTCTCCTACTATGAAGTGAGCCGGAGTTAAAGGATGAGCTTCTCTTGGATCACTGTTCAATATTGACAAAGGCCGTGAATTGAGACATGCCTCTATTTGACAGAGTAACGTGCTCATTTCTTCAAATGTCAACGTGGACTCTCCAATAACTCTTTTAATGTGGTATTTGACTGATTTTACACCAGATTCCCATAATCCTCCGAAATTAGGTGCGTGTGGAGGTATAAAATGCCAATTGGTTCCATTAACTGACAAACTATCAGCTACCTCTTGAATCATTGTTGATTTTTCTGCATCGAACAACTCTTTAAGCTCCTTTGAAGCTCCTACAAAATTAGATCCATTGTCACTGTATAAATTTGCACAATGACCGCGTCTGGCAACAAATCGTTTAAACGATTCTAAAAATCCTCTTGAGGTAAGGTCACTTACAACTTCAATATGTAAAGCCTTTGTGACCATACAAACAAATAAACATATATAACCTTTATATGCCTTATGGCCTCTACCTTTAGAGGTTCTCAACATGATTGGGCCTGCATAGTCAACACCGCTATTTATAAAGACTCTAGCAGGTGTGACTCTAACCGCAGGCAGAGTTCCCATAAGCTGCGTTTGTAACTTGGCTTTATATCGCACACAAGTCACACACCTGCGCACACAATGCTTTACAAGGTTTTTAATTCCTACTATCCAGTATGCTGATCGGATAAAATTCAGCATCAACTGGACATCACCATGCAAAGTTTTCTTGTGAGCGTCATCCACAATTAAATCTGAAAAATGTGATCTGTGAGGCAATAGTATGGGTGTTTTAACAGTTTCGGGTTCTTGTGATTGAGATATTCGCCCATTTATTCTAAGTAGTCCCTTGTCGTCGATGAAAGGTTCAAATGAAGCAGTTTCGAAGATTTGGATTTAATGTGACCGTAAGTTTGAATTTCTGTTATTTCTGCTTGATACTCATTTGCTTGTGTTAACCTGATGCAATTATTTAAAGCTTCATCTACCTCCCACTTATTTAAATATTTTATACTATGACCCTTTTCAATGATGCTATTTTTAGTAAAAAATCTCCTGCAATATGCTACCACCCGAATAAGTTTTTGCAGCGATGAATATTTGTCTAATATCGACACTTCAACTTTAGCTATATGAACTCTTGTCGATATCTCTTCGCGTGTGTCGTTGTCCTTTAGTTTTTTGTACAATACCTCTTTATTCCACAGAAACCTTGGACCGTATTTCCATAGCTCTAAATCAGCAAGCTCTGAAGGCTGGACTCCTCGCGAAGCACAATCGGCTGGATTGTCTTTTGATGGAACATGAGCCCACTGTGAGGGTTCCAAAGTGGAGTGAATTTCAGATATTCGATTGGCCACGAACGTCTTCCAATTGCTTGGATGTTTGTTTAACCATGCCAACACAACAGTCGAATCAGTCCAAGCTCGTACGTCGCTCCGAGGGATGTTCAGAACATTAGCAATCTCCAACAACAGTTTGGTCAGCAAAACCGCACCACATAGTTCCAAACGCGGTATGCTGATTTGTCGAACTGGTGCCACTCTGGTTTTGGCGCCAACTAGAACAACATGGACTTCTCCGTGTGCATCTATTACTCGGCTGTATACAACCGCGGAGTAAGCCACATTGGATGCGTCAGAAAAACCATGTAACTCAGTAACTGCATCATTTTCCTTTGTGAACATCCATCGTGAAATACGGAAGTCGGTAAGTTGCGTTAATTCTTCTCGGTAAGTATACCAATCTTCTAGAATACTTGTTGGTGGTTCCTCGTCCCATTCCGTCCCCGCTATCCACAATCGCTGTATGAATATTTTTGCCTTAATCACGCATGGAGCTATCCATCCAAGTGGGTCAAACAATCTAGCAACATCTGATATTATTTTTCTTTTTGTTACAGGTGCGGACAACGGAGGTAGTTTCACCGAGTATTGGAATTCGTCGCGACTTCTGTTCCAGGTGAGTCCTAAAATCTTTACTATATTATCCTGCTTTTGTTCTAACGTTTTGTTTTGTTTTATCTCTTCCCTTTTTTCTGTTGGATTTATAATTTTTAATAACTCATCTTCATTACTAGACCACTTCTGTAGAATGAATCCACCTTCCTTTAAAAGTGCATTCATCTCTGTATATAGTCTTATACCCTCTTCTATTGTTTGACAGCCAGTCATTAGATCATCCATATAAAATTCCTTTGCGACTCTTTCTGCTGCTATTGGGTAAGCTTCTTTATGATCTAAGGCAACTTGATTTAAAGCCTTAACTGCCAGGTATGGAGCTGAAGCCGTACCGAAGGTAACAGTAAGCAGTTTGTAATCTTGTATTTTATTTTCAGCGTCATTTCTCCAGACTATACGTTGAAAATCACAATCTTCTTCTGCGACCTTCACCATTCGGTACATCTTAACAATGTCAGCAATCAGACATACTGGATATTTCCTCCAACTTATAATCAAGTGCCGCAAGTCCGGTTGCAACCTAGGTCCAATCATTAGATTGTCATTTAATGAAACACCATTTTCGTTCTTGCAGGACGCATCGAAAACAACCCTGACCTTGGTTGTGGTCCTATCTTCCTTAACTATTGCATGATGCGGTAAATAGACTGAATCTTTATTAAGTTCTTGTTCCGGTACTGGCACCATGTGACCTAGCTGTAAGTATTCATTTATTACTTCAGTATATCTCTCCTTTAGTACTTTGTCTTTTATAAACCTTTTTTCTAATGACTTTAATCTTTTTATTGCAATTTCACGAGAATTTCCATTTTTCCAGGTTGCATCATCATCACGAAACGGCAACTTCACTATGTATCTACCATCTTCATCTCTATGGGTCGTGGCTGAAAAGATTTCTTCGCATCTTTTTTCTTCTTTTGTTAAAATTGGCATATTTAATAAAAAATCATTTTCCAACTCCCAAAATCGTTTTATTATTTCATTCTCATCCACTTGCGCATGAAAAACTGATATTTTGTTCTCTGTGCCTGCGGCACCCATCGAGCCAGATAATATCCATCCAAGTGCTGTGCACTGAGCAACAGGAGATCCTACAGGACTTTTTAGTACTCCGTCTTTTATGATCTGGCTGTAGACCTCAGCTCCCAATAAAATATCTATTTTGTTGGGAGAATCAAAACTTGGGTCCGCTAGACACAAACCTTTCAATTGTACCCAGTCGGGAACTTCCATTTTTCTCTCTGGGAGTACAGTTGTTATGTTTGTTAGAACAAAACATTTTACTTCCATTTTAAAGTTTGGATCCGTCAGTGACTGGATCTTTAGTGTTACTACTGCCTTGGACAAAATTGATTGTTGATCACCTCCAACTCCAGTAACAGTTAGGTTAGCTGATGTTTTCTTCAAGCCTAACCCTTGAACTATAGCTTCTGTTACAAATGAGGCTTGTGAACCTTGATCCAGTAGAGCTCTGGCTGATCTATACTGCCCGGTTTTTGATTCAACATTCACGATTGCCGTCGGTAATAATGTATGCTTACTCAATTTCCCTTTTGAGAAACAAGATACAACCGGTGTGTTTTCATTTGAGGAATGGCTACATCCCGTATTTGAACTCCCACTAGCCTTTTCTCCATCTTCTCCAATTGGTTGACCTGAACTACTTGTACCACTTGAACTACACACATTACCATTTGGAGTACCCTGTGGATGGAGCAAGGAATGATGTTTTCTCTTACAGATTTTACAGCTGGTGGCTTTTTGACAAAATCTCACCCCGTGATTGCTACCTAAACAGTTAAAGCACATTCTGTTATTAGTAACAAACTCGTGTCTCTTGTCATAGTCCAGGCTGGCAAACTTTTTACAATAGCATAATTTATGCTCCTCGCTACAGTATTCACAACG
This sequence comes from Choristoneura fumiferana, assembly GCF_025370935.1. Classification (NCBI taxonomy): domain Eukaryota; kingdom Metazoa; phylum Arthropoda; class Insecta; order Lepidoptera; family Tortricidae; genus Choristoneura; species Choristoneura fumiferana. The sequence continues at coordinate 5,342,697 of NC_133498.1, read as the reverse complement.
CATTTTAACAACATTAGCTGCATGTAACACCTTAGTGTGGTTCACCTTATTACTGGTAGACACCTTTGAATTGAATGTGTTTGGTTTGTTTACATGTTTCGGTTCAATGAATTCCAATGCTCGATATCTATTGGTTAAAAACCTTTGGAATTCTTTGAACGTCGGCAACGAATCTGATGACACATCAGTTGCTACATGTAATTCCCACTGCTTTCGAGATTCGGCATCTAGTTTGAGTGAAAGTAGGTGGATTACAATTATATCCCACGTCGAAACATCGATACCTAAATTCTGCAACGCACTTAAACAATCGGATGACGTATCCATTAACTCTTTCAAACAACTTGCTGACTCGTTAGTTAAGTTACGTTGACTGAGCAAACGTTTCAAAATGCAGTGTGAAAGATACTTTTTGTTACTGTAGCGATCTTCCAATTGTTTCCAACACTGTTCATAATTTGCGTCAGTGACAGGTGTGTACCGAATCAATTGCTCAGCTTCTCCGGTCAAGTAACCTTTCAGATATTGCAGCCGTTGAACGTTATCCAAATCTTTATTACTGTGGATCATAGATACGAACAAATCTCGAAAAGTAGGCCACTCTGTATATTTTCCTGAAAAGATTGGAATGCTGATTTTCGGTAACTTGACGAGAGAAGACTTGTTCCCACCTTCACTGTTAACATTAGATTGACCTGGTTGAACTTTGACTTTAAATATTTCTAAAATATCCTTCAATTCACACATATGACTCATATAATGATCTTCTGTTTGTTCATAAACATCATTTTTTATATACTCTTCATCCTTTAATAATTTGGAATCAACTTTTTGCAGCAGCTCTTTATGTCCCTGCCTAAAATCCTGCCACAACTGTTCCAACGACTGTAACCTGCCTTCCACATAACGTTCGGTTATACGTTCCCTACTTGTCTTTTTAAAATTAATTCTTGCCTTAGTTATGCGATTCGAAAAATCATTTTGAAAAGTTATTAACGACTCCATGTTTTGAACAAACAGTAAAATCCAAACAGACTATTTTGTTACAATATTAAATTAAAATAGCTTAATCAAACGAACAAGTCACATCACAACTTTAAATTAAAACGACAAAATGTAAACAATCTTCAGATTAAAACGAAATTTAATGATACCTGTCAAACACTTAGAAAAATTGAAATGTTATTTTTTTTTTGAAAAAAATTACAAGTGTTTGAAATTATTGGGACTTAGGTGAAATCCGGCATGGATTCCCCGTACCTTCGTTTTTTCTCAAACTATTCTAAGTCCCAAATCTACTGCATCTAAATTTTACAAGTTAATTTTAATTCTATAATACACTAAGTCTAGAACTCCATAGAAATAAAGTTGAAAATGTTGAACTGTTTTGATGAACTTCCACTAATTTTAAAGTTTTGAACTTCTTTATAATAAGGTTGAACTTCGCGTACCAAATATTATCAATGTACTTACAGTTTGCTCTTGACAACTCACTCAACACAATGCACCAAAAACTTCCACTTTGACCTGCTGTGACGTGCTCACTAGCGCCCTCTTCGCTGTTCTATTGGCAACACAACCTGGTTGTGATTCAGCTTGGCTACCACTTGATGGCACCACCGTCGCTGTTTGATGCCTCTCAATCGTTCCCTCTGGACAGCGATCCACTGACACTATGGGAACGATGCGAAGAGTAGCTCACACCCCACTGAACTACTAAACTAACACCACTTCAGCAATCCGATTCGATGGACCATGTATAAACTCCTACAGGCCAATGAAAGTCGGTACTGTGTTTGTACTTTATATAATTGAACTCTTCTCTCTATCTTGCTTTCTCTCTTTCTCATGCATACAAAAATTAACATCAAATAAATAAATTCTAAAGCGACCTAACGTTAGCATGTTTTAAACAAGTACAGCACCATCTACCGAGACATAAAAAAACTAAATTACTTCAAACCTAAATACAGTTTGGACACATATATTTCTTTGTTGAATCATTACCAAATAGTCGGCGATAAAAAATTAATATCATATAATATTTTACCCATAAGTAAGCACTATCAGATATTGTACTGATTTTCTCGTAAATTATTAGTTTGTAAATATTCCTCATTAGGCTATATTCCATTTAACTGGTTATATATATAGATAAATGTTCATTTACAGCAGGGCGGTGATAGTTCCCTGAAAGAAATCGTCGCAACTGAAACTCTCGAAGAATTGATTATCTTACGTCAAGACAAACTGACCGGAAGTTTCCTCACGAATCTAAGAACGAACTTAAAAACTCTTATTTTTGTTAATTGCTATTCCTTGTTAATCGAAAACATACTGTCCGTCGCAGACCGCTTGACAGCACTTACACGTCTAGAACTAAACTACAATTCGATAAACACTCTACAAAATGTGCACCTGCTGCTCGATAAGACGCCAAATTTGGAACGTTTGTCTCTGGAGTATTATAAAAACAACCTGAGAAGTCCGTGGATAAAACTGGGCAACGAATTACCAACAGCTATAGGTCGCCTCAGTCGGCTGAGGGAGCTTTGCTTACAGAACAATGACTTCGTGACAGACGAGTGGCTGACGACCGTTGCGCGCGGCTGCCCGGCGCTGCGCTCCGTCGACCTCGGGCGCACGTGGGTGCATGAGCGCGGACTTCTGGCGCTGTGTCGGGAGCGGCCGGAACTCGTGGAGCTGGTGGTCAGTACTCCGTTCGTCAAGGACGAAGACCTGGAGGCCTGCGCGCGCCACTGTGCAGGCCTGGAGCTGCTAGATGTATCGTATAGTCACCGCCTGCCGAAGACTCTACCGGCGCGCCTCGCGTGGCCGCGTGCGCGACCTCTGCGCCTGCGAATGTATGATGTATTGAAAGAAAAGACAGAGGTAATGAATGACGTAGTATATTTCCACCAGTTATCACAACTTCTCGTTACCACTCGTTCTGGTAATGGCTAGGAACCTTTGTTCTCACTCGGTAGCTGTATGGTGTAGTGGTTAACGGAGAACAAAAATATTTAGGTATACCTAATCTGTAGACATATTTATGCCTTGAATGATACGATCAATATTTTTTTCTATCGCCAGGTACACTACGAGGGCATCACTTTACTCTGGGACAAACCTCGACGTTGCAGCTGGCCAGATTGATATATCGCGAACTTACCAAAGCTACATATAAATCAAATGTACCCTGTAAATAAAATTGATGGAATATAAGCCACAGTGTTGTCACTTACATAGAACACAATATAACTGCGAGTTGGTATCACGTTTCACGGTAGATACGTATCGCCGCTTCATTTGACGAAGTATGGCTGGCTGGTTACACTTAATTGTTTTTTTAAACAAGCAACACCGACAGAGGTCGCTCGCTACCAAAACCCCCCACCGTAAATTTAATAAAATTGTTAGGACTAAGTAAGTATGAGACTAGACCTCAATGTATCATACTAAACTAAACCAGAGTACTGAGGGGCTGAGGGAACCGAACCCGTGTTTTCATCAGTCCTGGGCGCGTGCTGTTCTTTTACTCCACATCAATTTAGAGGCAAAATTACCCAAATACTTATGTGTGTTATCGAGACACGAGGATCTCTACAGCATTTCTTTCCAGCTTTTTTGGAATGTGTTTGGGCTGAGCGTTGATGAGACGATCTGTCAATCGGTTAGATTTTTTTGTATATATAGATTTATAAGAACAAAAAAAAAATTACGTTTGCAAAAGAAATCATAATCAGTGATTTATTTATTTTTCCCAGTCGTTTAACTGGTTTGGCCAATTTTCGAGATTCCAGGGCCACTGCGCTAGTTTAAAAACACAGATGTCATGTAAATCAAATAATTTGCAATTTGTTTGCGATTGGTTTGCAATTATTGTCAGTTTACGCAATCTTTTGTTTTTGTCCTCTTCTTTAACGCCGGCTAGGGCAAGGGGCTAGGGTGTACAATCTTTAACCTGACCAGCAGGGCTATAACGAAATTCGAAGTTCGTATACCGTACCGTTTGTTTCTTGTTCTTAAGAAGAAAAGTCGTCCATGAAATTCTATTTTGTTCAGATGAAGACTACGACATTAAGCTTTTGCCTTAACTATAGGACAATGTGGTTAGCAGTGAATCTACTACATCCATACATACTTCGTATTTTATTTATTTTCTTTTGTACAATACGGAGTTTACATACATACCTACATAATTTATATGTACGGTCAGATGGTGACATCACGGTATAAGAATGTTGTGATTAAAACTTGCTATGGTATGTGCCCTTGAAGAACATTATTTTAATTAGTTCACAAATATCCCATAGATGGCGCTAGCGACAAATTTAGTTAAACGTGCTCCCTCACCGAAAGCATTTGCTTGCAATGTTATTTTGGAATGAAGGCTACAGGCTTTGTTGTCACCAGTTGGCGCCACCATCGAGTAAGCTCCTGAATTGATAACTTTTGATAATACGAGCGTAAAAATAAAGTACTTGTACTCCTCAATTTTATTTTATCGTAATGAGACGGCATTGTGAAGCAGTCCCGTTTTATTTGAAAAAAAAAAAACAAAATTTCCGAAAGTTAAAACCGTCTCAAAGGTTCTGAAATACATTGACCCGACCTTTTTTCTTTGCCCGCGACTTTGCTCGCGCAGAATTAGTATGTAGTTTAAAACTTTGTGATCCTTTTGATCCCACAGGAACCATAGATTATTTTGGATTAAAAAGTAGCCTATATGTTAATCCAGAGTATTTATTACTTGTATGGAAAATTTCATGCAAATCGATTCAGTAGTTTCTGCTTGAAAGAGTAACAAACATCCATATCGAAAATACAAACTGAAACATAGAAAACCATAAAAAGAGACCAGCGCTGGGAATCGAACCCAGGTCCTCAGCATTCCGTGCTACGTGCTATAACGCTACACCAACCGCATTTGTTCGCGCGTTGTTTAAAATTCTTCCTGTGAGGAGGTGATATAGGGGATGAAAGTTTATATGGTCCCAAAGGAAGACCAGCGCCGTTCGCAAGACCGGCAGATTGCTGATTTGGGACCATTTCGTGGCATACATAAAACTATTTTTTTTCTTAATTTTATTTTTTTTATCCATTGTTCTTATGTTTGTCACGAATAAATGTTTCTTTCTTTCTTTCTTTCTTTCTTTCTTTCTTTCTTTCTTTCATATGGAAGATCGTTATTTTCGAAGAGATTAATATATATTTGTTCGCGCGTTTTTTAAGTCTTCCTGTGAGGGGGTGAAATAGGGGATGAAAGTTTATTTGGAAGGTCGTCATTATCGAAGATAGATCGATGAATCTTTATTAAACTTGCCATTTCAGCACGTGAGTAGAGATAAATAGATATTTGTTCGCGCGTTTTTTAAAATTCTTCCTATGCGGGGGTGAAATAGGGGATGAAAGTTTATACGGAAGATCGTATTTTCGAAGATAAATCGATGTTTCTTTATGAAACTTGGCATTTGGGCACGTGATAAGAGATAAATAGATATTTGTTCGCGCGTTTTTAAAAAGTCTTCCTGTGAGGGGGTGAAATAGGGGATGAAAGTTTGTATGGAAGATCGTCATTGTCGAAGATAAATCGATAAGTCATTTTCTGGTGAAGTGGCCTCGACAGGCCTACCAGCTCTTAGGGTCATCTTTAATACTCCCACGGTGGGATCCCGCGCTTAAATTCACTAGACCACGTTCTGGATCGTAGATAAAGAAGGAGCAGAAGCACGTTAAACAGAATCCATTTCTTCTTTTATGGTCTTTTGATTTTTCCCCTGTTTTGTTAAGAATTTTATTACGGCTTCACGGGTCGGTGCTCTAATTTATTCATCATTGCAAAATCGTTTAGTGATTCCGCTGTTGCAGAGAAACAAAAACTTACCAGTTTTAATTTTACTTTTTTATATTGTCAACGAAATAAACTTAGCGGCCAGTATTAAAAAAATAAGTAAAGAGGTTTAAAATTATATCGATACCGAGAATTTATTGAACGTCCCTCGTAGATACAAAGAAAGTTCTCTTAATTTTTACATTTTGTTGCAGCTTTGACAAGATCTAACCTTTGCTAGCAGCATGGAACCACAGCATAATGACATAAAAGTGAGTAGCGATCCATATTTTCTTGTTAATTTTTACATTAGAGGAGTCAAAAGGAAATCTCAAAAAGAGACCTACAAATTTAAAGTTTTTTTTTACCTTTATTTATCATTGAAGGCTAAAAGCAGTGTGGCCTTAGCGGTGACTCTTGTCTACTTATTACGAATAATAACATTAATAACTGATGAAACTTAAGTACTTTTTCCCTCTATTTCCGTTAGCGGCCTGCCCCGGTTCCTGTCACCGCGGTGCAGTCTGAGGCCGACAGTATATGTCATTCAACCACCAAGAGACCTCGTGTTTGGGAACCTCATAGCACTGGACACTCAAGTAACGTAAGTAAAAAAATAAATATGTACTCAAAATGTGTTTATCTTATTATATCTTGAAACAAGAAATTGTGTAAGTAGTTATTTTTATCGGGAATCTCTGCAATATGGCTCTAACGGTTACGACGAAATTTTCAATGTAGGGTTTCGGGGGCGAACGAGTCTGGACATCACATTAAATGTCGGGACAATCCCCACAAGTCCCAGCTATCCCGCAATCCTTCAATATGGGTTTCTGTGACAGGCTACTTCGCGCTAGTATCTTAAGGTCCTTGATAACTTTGATATGTTAATCACGTTTGTGATTGGTTGAATAACTAAATGAATTACTCGCTAGCAACACTGTAACGTCAAACGGACTTCTCGATATTAATTAACGCAATCTACCGAAATTTCACCTGTCAACAAACCTTTATTGATTGACAGACTCCAGACCACGACGCCACCATACTAGACGTGCTGAACGCGGACTGCTGGCGCCTCGTGCTGGACTACGTCCCCGTCGGAGACGTCGTGCGCTCGGAGCGCGTCAGCCGCGCCTGGCAGCAAGTGGTGCGGGACTACCTGGCAGGTAACGACCAGCTGAACGCGGACTGCTGGCGCCTCGTGCTGGACTACGTCCCCGTCGGAGACGTCGTGCGCTCGGAGCGCGTCAGCCGCGCCTGGCAGCAAGTGGTGCGGGACTACCTGGCAGGTAACGACCAGCTGAACGCGGACTGCTGGCGCCTCGTGCTGGACTACGTCCCCGTCGGAGACGTCGTGCGCTCGGAGCGCGTCAGCCGCGCCTGGCAGCAAGTGGTGCGGGACTACCTGGCAGGTAACGACCAGCTGAACGCGGACTGCTGGCGCCTCGTGCTGGACTACGTCCCCGTCAGAGACGTCGTGCGCTCGGAGCGCGTCAGCCGCGCCTGGCAGCAAGTGGTGCGGGACTACCTGGCAGGTAACGACCAGCTGAACGCGGACTGCTGGCGCCTCGTGCTGGACTACGTCCCCGTCAGAGACGTCGTGCGCTCGGAGCGCGTCAGCCGCGCCTGGCAGCAAGTGGTGCGGGACTACCTGGCAGGTAACGACCAGCTGAACGCGGACTGCTGGCGCCTCGTGCTGGACTACGTCCCCGTCAGAGACGTCGTGCGCTCGGAGCGCGTCAGCCGCGCCTGGCAGCAAGTGGTGCGGGACTACCTGGCAGGTAACGACCAGCTGAACGCGGACTGCTGGCGCCTCGTGCTGGACTACGTCCCCGTCAGAGACGTCGTTCGCTCGGAGCGCGTCAGCCGCGCCTGGCAGCAAGTGGTGCGGGACTACCTGGCAGGTAACGACCAGCTGAACGCGGACTGCTGGCGCCTCGTGCTGGACTACGTCCCCGTCGGAGACGTCGTGCGCTCGGAGCGCGTCAGCCGCGCCTGGCAGCAAGTGGTGCGAGACTACCTGGCAGGTAACGACCAGCTGAACGCGGACTGCTGGCGCCTCGTGCTGGACTACGTCCCCGTCAGAGACGTCGTGCGCTCGGAGCGCGTCAGCCGCGCCTGGCAGCAAGTGGTGCGGGACTACCTGGCAGGTAACGACCAGCTGAACGCGGACTGCTGGCGCCTCGTGCTGGACTACGTCCCCGTCGGAGACGTCGTGCGCTCGGAGCGCGTCAGCCGCGCCTGGCAGCAAGTGGTGCGGGACTACCTGGCAGGTAACGACCAGCTGAACGCGGACTGCTGGCGCCTCGTGCTGGACTACGTCCCCGTCAGAGACGTCGTGCGCTCGGAGCGCGTCAGCCGCGCCTGGCAACAAGTGGTGCGGGACTACCTGGCAGGTAACGACCAGCGGAACGCGGACTGCTGGCGCCTCGTGCTGGACTACGTCCCCGTCAGAGACGTCGTGCGCTCGGAGCGCGTCAGCCGCGCCTGGCAACAAGTGGTGCGGGACTACCTGGCAGGTAACGACCAGCTGAACGGACATCTCGTTTACTGATTTACATCAAATTATTAAATTTTTATGCTTTTAGAAGTAATCTTCACTGCTCTGATTAAAATTCGAGACAGCGTAGAAAGAAACGCACATTTTACGTTATCAATGTGCCATGACCTGTGCCCTATTTCACACAAGCTACAAGTTATAGCGGTCAAAGTCAAAGTCAAAGTCAAAGTCAAAATATCTTTATTCAATTTAGGCTATCAAGCACTTATGAATGTCAAAAAAAATCTACCACCGGTACTAACCTCTGCTGAGAAGATTCCGGCAAGAAACTCAACGAGGTATATTTTTTTTAAACAGATTTCAGTTATTTATGATACAAGTGCGGAAAGTAGGCAATTCCCAACGGGCAACGAGTGGCGGAGAACTTGAAACACGAGCCAAGCGAGTGTTTTGAGCCGGCACGAGTTGGGAATTTCCTACTTTCGACACGTATATCATACAACGTTTTACAATGCATTAAGCGAGGAAAAAAATCGAGGCAGTGACTACATCATTTATTTGCCATACTCCTTTTACTACAGTAGCAGGCAGTAGATATACATACCGACATGCACGGCAAACCAAAATCGTTGACGTATACACTTTATTAAACCAACTTTCATAACAGTAATTGACTCAGAAGATTAGAACAGCTGCAGCTACTAATGATAGGTAAAGGAGACTTTGACTAGTTTCAAGTACGAAATTTAAAATAGTGCACCAAAACGTACGATCTATTTGTGGAAAAACCGCGTTACTAGATATCTTAGTAAGTGCTGAGAAGCCAGATGTATTAGCTTGTAGTGAGACTTGGTGTAAGAAAAACGAGATTGATCGAGTTAGGTTATGTGGGTATGAACTGGCGAATAACTACTGCCGCACAAACATCGCGCACGGTGGCACCGCGCTGTTCACACGAGTGGGTATTGTTTATCGCCAGCGAAACGACTTGCAAAGCCTTGCTATTCAGTTGCACTTTGAGATCACTGCCATTGAGATTAGTAATTTGAATTTGATTATTATTGTATTATATCGCACCGGAAATGGTAATTTTGACATGTATTTAAATAATCTGGAACTATTATTGTGTAGGTTAACTGATGAAAATAAGAAGTTTATTTTGGTTGGCGACCAAAATGTTGATTTTCAGTCTGAAAATATCCTAAGACAACGAGTTGAAGAAATATTGCAAAGTTACTCATGCACGAATTGTGTCACGTTTCCAACCCGTGTGACCGCGCACAGCTCGACTTCTATTGACTGTGGGGTGATTCCGAGCGCCTGCGCTCGCGTCACCGTGGCGGCGCCACTTGACACTTTTATAAGTGACCATAATGCGCAGTCATTTATCCTTTCTCTTGATTCACTGCACTGTAGCAAACCTAATAAATATATTGAAAAAAGATTATTTACTGACGAATCATACATAGCATTTTTTACGGACATTGAGAATTATAATTGGAATTTTATTTTTTTGACTTCAATTAGTATCAATGATAAATTTATTAGGTTATTTAACATTTTGACGCATTATATTGACATACATTTTCCCCTTAAAAAAATTTATTCTAAGCAGAAAAATAATGTTCCGTGGATGACTGAAAGCCTCTCAAAACTAATTTTAAGTCATAATGATCTGACGGAGATGAAACGTCAATATCCGGATTGTAAGGTTTTGATAGAAGGTATCAGTCACTATTCGGAATGGATTAAATCTGAAACCTTAACGGCCCGTCAACAGTACATTGAGAGTCGTATACAAAATAGCAGAAACCCGTCAAAGGAGATGTGGCGCGTTGTAAACGAGGAAATATCATCAAAACCGGGGAAACATACCTTTTTACTAAAAGATGAACAGGCCAATGAAATTCCTCCAAACAGAGTACCTGAGCACCTAAACCAACACTTCCTTACGGTAGCATCTAAACACACCCTGCGATGTAACACATGTACTTCTGTAAATTACTTAGTGAATTTCCTACACGATGTTAACATTCCAGACTTTACTCTACCCACAATAACACTCACAGACATAAACCGCGTATTGAGGTCGATGATGAAGACTCGCGAAACTCTTGATGTATACGACATCTCCATTAACACACTCCTGTGTGTCTGGCCGGTCATCTCGGGATTACTGGTTGAGCTCGTCAACAATATGTTTTCGAGTGGAGTTTACCCGGATGTATTGAAAAGCACGCGGGTGTGTCCTGTTTACAAGGGTAAAGGAGACAGATGTTCCGCAGATAGCCATAGACCGATAACCATAGTGCCAAATATCTCAAAAATTATTGAGTCGATTTTATCGGATAGCTTAATGCGCCATCTTGAGACAAATGACCTACTGACTGACAAACAATTTGCCTATAGGAAAAACAGATCTACTACACTAGCTGCGTATAAACTATATGATTGCATTACAACGGCTCTGGACGACAAAAATAAAGTTGCAGGTATATTTTGTGACCTCTCCAAGGCATTTGATGTAATAAATCATCAGTTACTGTTAGAAAAGATCAAACACTATGGAATTAAAAATAAAGCCTTGCAGATATTTAAATCTTTTCTTGAAGACAGAAAACAGACGGTCTCGGTTCAAATTCACGGAAAGAGGGTCAAATCTAGGCCGGGTAATGTTAATATTGGAATCCCACAAGGGTCCGCCTTGGGAAACACTCTTTTTCTGCTCTTTATTAATGATCTCGTTGCCTCTGTTGCTGATGGTCTAGTGGTGTTGTTTGCGGATGACACAACGGTAGTAGTGAGAGCTAGTAGTTATATGCAGCTCGAGGAAAGGATGAGTGACGTGTGCAATCAGCTGAGGGAGTGGTTTGCGGCAAATGGGCTTATTATGAACGTCACAAAGTCCAACGTGGTGCTGTTTAAGACCAGGAACCATGTTGAGACTTCTCATGTTCAAAGTCCACTGCCGCTGTGCAGTACGAGCAGGTTTCTGGGATTTGAAATTGTCGCTGGATTAACATGGAAAGAGCATGTGGACAAGCTTTGTGAAAAATTGTGCAGTATCGTCTTTGCCTTACGAAAACTTAGGCCTCTTATGTCCGGGAAAGCCTTAATCCAAATGTATCATGCTCATTTTCATACACTCTTGTCGTACGGCATCATCTTGTGGGGAAATTCGACAAACTCTGACAGAGTGTTTAAAATCCAGAAGCGAGCTCTGCGCACGATGGCAGGATTAAGGCCTAGGGACTCTTGCAGGGACCAATTTAAGAAATTTGGGATATTGACGCATTATTCGCAGTACGTTTACGATATTATTATGTTTACACGCCAAAATATTAATTCGTTTAAACGTGTCAATATCCCAGGCAGAATAACCCGCCAGACCGGGCGACTGCAAGCAGTGCCGCGGCGGTTGGCGCTGCTTGATAAAAACCCGCGCGTCTTGGGCCTAGGCTTTATGAACGCCTACCCGCGGACATAAAAAATGAATGTTCGGATGAGACATTTGGACGCACACTAAAAAAACTTCTTTTAGACAAGTCATTGTACTCTTTAAAAGAATACAGTGAGATTTTATGTTGACATCATAATATATGCATTTCATTTTTGTTTTTATGTACTTACCTTGTTTTGTACTCTTGTTTTTGTTTTGATATCATTTTTCACAGTTTTGTGAACTGAATTTTAATTTCATATTTAATTTTATTGTATTTTGACATTTTAATTATTTGATTGTTCGTTTGGTTCCTATTGCATAAATTTGACTTAGATTTAAGAATATTCTTGTTTTGCTTTTAATTATTATTATTGAATTTAATTCTAATTTGACATTTTAAATTTATTTATTTTTTATTCTCGCTGACTATTTATTATACTTAATAAGATTTATTTATTTTTGTATACATTTGACGATCCTTTTGTGAATTTCTTGTAATTAACTGACATGTGCTTATAATGTATTTTTTCAAAAGGTAATAAATAAATCTAATCTAATCTAATCTTTGTTTTAGTATCGTGATTTTTTATGATTAATTATTAGCCCTTGTTGCTTGACATTGTCCACACTTATATTGGCTGGTCCTTATGGAGGAGTGCACGCTCCTATAATACTAAATATCAGTGCAACCCGTGAATAAATCCCTGTAATAGTTAAGTAACATCAAGTATATGTATTATGTATCTAATCTACCAGCTCTTAACAAAAAGTTACCGTAAATCTGAGATTTTTTGGCTTTGGAACTGTAAATAAATCAAAACTGGTTCACTAATTCTAATTGAATAGATAAAAGCAAATAAATAAGAATAAGACATACCGGTAGATGTTATAATATCCATGCGTGTATGTAGAAGTAGATTATTCTATCAATTTACGATGTTTATTAACTTAGGTAAGTATGTATATTATAGTTCACGTATTTTGTTCAGCATTGAGTTTGTCACTGACAATATGTGCTTCGTGGAGGACGAAAGAGCGGCGTAAAGTCAGATATAAATTCATCATTTAAACTCTTCATTTTAATTTACTCATCAAAAATTAATTCACCGGACTGAACTCGTGAACATTACTTTGGCTGGGTTTCATGACAGGCGCGAACGGGTAACCATGATTGGTTCGTGCTACGTCGTGCGCGCGCACTGGAAGCTCATTGGTTAACTTTCGAGTGCGCGCGCTTGACGTCGCACGGTCCGAATTGGACTCAAGAATTTATTCCCTTTTTTTTCATAACTTTAGACGGAATTAAAATACGAGTTTACATGAAAAAAAATTAACGTTCTCTTTTCTGTCGCGTTTAATCTGTATTATCTTTGTAAATATTCAGTTGGTTGCATCAAACGTTTTCTTATTTGTTCAAAGCCTAACTATAACGACTCTTTAGACTTATTTTTTTAACAATAGTTTGGACATCATTTGGCAATTTAAAAAGTTACTTTACCGCACAAGTGCTGTAAGTAAAATCCATACAACTTTACTGCACACTTGTGGATGCGTGCAGGAATCACTAATTTTCTATGGATATGTTGACCCACGTCAAGAGGCACTTTCCGAGCACGTGCATTGTAAACAATATTATTAAATGATATGTATACATCACAAGTATTTAACACAACTTTATTTTTAACACAGTAGGTTCGCTATTTGCGGATCAGAATTATTTCCAAATATCCCTGTCCATGATATAATCATTAACTTTATAATACGCCTTTGATATTAATGTCTTCTTGACAATAGATCTGAATTTTGTACCCCTTTCATTTATAATATTTTTTGGAATTTTATTATAAAAACGTATGCAATTTCCCAGAAACGACTTTTTGGTTTTAGCCAGTCTGTAAGATGGGACTTTAAGCTTCCCTGTGTTTCTAGTAGCCTTTGGCTTATCGACGTTAGTGGGAAAATCACATACGTATGTTCTTCCTATCATACATGATTATTTCAAAAACATAAAGCGACGGCAGGGTTAGGATACCTGTTTCCTTAAAAAAAGATCTTAAAGGTTCACGCATCTTCAAATTATAAATTGCTCTAATTGCTCTCTTTTGTAAGATAAAAATTGACTCAATGTCTTCAGCAGATCCCCATAAAATAAGGCCGTACGAAATAATGCTATTAAAGTAAGCAAAATACACCAACCGTGCCGTCGCCACATCGGTTAGCTGCCGTATTTTCCAAACTGCAAAAGCAGCAGAGGTCAATCTACCCGCGATTGCTGTGACGTGAGGTCCCCACTGTAGTTTAGAATCGAGTGTTATTCCTAAAAATACTGTTGATTTTACAAATTCAATAGTTTGACCATTTAACTTTATATTAGAAACTGAATTCGAGTTAGATGAATTTATCAACGAGAATTTAATACATTTAGTTTTCTTAGGATTTAGTAACAAATTATTGGCAGCAAACCGTGCGGATATCACGGACAGGGTTTCATTGGGCTCAATGAAGTCGGTATCTTTTCTACTAACCTTGAACTGTAAAGACGTGTCGTCAGCAAACATAACTATACCCGACTTTTGGCTTACCATAATATAAGTAAGGTCATTTACATAAATAAGATACAGAAATGGGGCAAGAATGGATCCTTGAGGCACTCCCATTTCGACCACAGATCCCTCCGATACCGTTCCGTTAATCGCTACTTTTTGCTTTCTTTCGGTAGTTTGTTTAACAGTATTAATTGAAAAGAGACTACCGCTTGTGAATTGTAACTTGTAGCTTCGTGAAATGGGCCTCTGGTGTAAGCTGCATAACTACTTCTTTCCGTCTCTTTTGCAGGCGTTCATCAATATCGGATCGTGCATTTGTACAACAGGAACAATTTGCAGAGGTCAAAATCAAAATCAAAATGGATTCCGGCTGTGTCAATTGGGAAATACCGTGTCATATACATACATCTTCCGAAAAGAAGATTGTTTAAAAAGATGATACAGAAAATGGGTTCTTATTTTGTGTCATTGTTCGCGGTCCGCGTAGATGAGGAAAAAATAAAATTAATCGCGGAGAACTGCCCAAATATAAAAATATTGAAGATACGGTTATTTATCGCTGAGCCGCGGTCAGAAAATGTTGACCTTGGTATACTGAACAAATGCAAGCAGTTAACGCAGTTGTCGTTATATTTAGTCCACGTAAGCATGAGTTTTCATTCCTTTTGGTAGTTGGCCAAGAAATTCCTTTACCATCCTAAATCCATCCAGTCGTATAAAAAAAAAATAAAAAAAAAAAAAAATTCAGTAGCAGTTAACAGCTTAAAATATTTTTAAAACTATTTTCATCTACCAGTCAATCTCAATGTCTATAATGAGAACTGTGAAAATGGTAAATCACTTACTTGGTTGATTATAAGCGGTATTACCAATGTCTGGGTATTTGGAGAAAATATCTATCTAGATAGACATTGGTACGAGGTATACCTGGAAGGTTAAAAAAAGCGGCCAAATGCGATTCGGCCTTGCGCACCGAGGGTTCTACACAAATTTGAAGGAACCTATGAATGTCCAGTGCCAAGAAAACCCCTCTCCAAAAAAAAGACTGACAAAAATTAAGATTTTCAGACTTTTCTTATCGGTTATGCTATCGCCTTCAAGATTCTAAGACTATTGCAACATTGCAAGTATTATATACCCTACAGGGCTTTAAATACCGTTAAAAAGTGGTAACGTTACCAACTGTCAAACCGATTTAACGTTAAATTATAATTAACGTTAAACGATTTACCGTTACTTCTACAACTTTTTACCGGTAAAAAAATGGTAACGTTATCAGCTATTAATTAAATTAACGTTAATTCAAAAGTATCGTTAACTCATTTTAACGGTATTTATATTACTATATACCGGTAAGCTTGGTAACGTTAAATGGCAAATTATCCTCATTTATCGAGCGAGTATGCACGCGCTAAATTGGCAACACTCGGTAGCATAGCAAAAATTACCGATAGTGTTACTTCGGTATCGTTATAATAATGTGAATTGGGTAACGTTAACAAGCCCTACAACGTAAAGTAAATTTACCAGTAAAAATAACGGTAATTAGGTAACGTTAAATAATGATAAGTTATCAATTAACGTTAAATTTTAATACCGGTACTAGGTATTGTTATGATTTTTACCGTTATTTAACGTTACTTATAGTGTGAATTTGGTAACGTTAACAAGCCCTGATACCCTATAGGTTTTTCATTTACCGCAATTTGTATGTAAACTCCTTTTTTTTAATTACCGTATATTTTGATTGCGTTGACTTTGAAGTTTTATTTATTCACTGCCTCATGGAGTAGCAGACTTGAGTATTTCATATTAATTTCAGCTTGACACTAACACGCGTTCCTGAGAATAGCGGTTTTGACAGATGGACAGACAGCGAACAAACAAAGCGATCATATACAATACAATACAATACAATAACTCTTTATTGCACACCAATACAGTAAACAGTACAGAGAAAACAAGTATATACATAGAGATTTTCTAAGGTAAGCAATAGGCGGCCTTATCGCATATATTTAATAGTTTCAATTTTACGAGCTGTTATTTAGTTTCACCTGTCCCGTTGTCTGTCTGTCTGTCTGTAGTCAATAATTTTGCAAGTTAAATAAGACCAACTAGTAGTAGTAGTCGGATTGACTTGAAATTTGGCATACTTATATAAATTGTGTAACAATACAATAATCTGGTAGTGACATCCTGGTAGCCCGGCCAGGATCGTCAGCGCAGGATGGATCTTCAACGGTTAATGGCATCGGCTTAAAATTTGGTATGAAAAAATATTTTGGGTGACAGCGCAAGTCGAAAAAAAGTACGGTCAGCAAAAAATCTTGTATTAAAAATGTTTTTTTTTTACCAAATACTTATTTTCTTTTGTTTCCTCAAAACCCTAAAAAGGATATTTTAAATATATTTTAAGATATAAGATTTTGTATTCATTTGTCGATATTTTTTTATTATGTACTACCTCGCAAATATGTTATAACAAGTAAATATGTTTATTTACAGCAGGGCGGTGACAGCTCCCTAAATGAAATCGTTACATCCGAATCTCTCGAAGAATTGATAATTCTCAAACATAAACGATTAACCGGAAGTTTCCTCACGAATATGAGAACGAGCTTAAAGACTCTTATTTTTGTTGATTGCGATTCTCTGTCAATCGAAAACATACTGTTCGTCGCAGACCGCTTGAAAGCACTTACACGCCTGGAACTGATCCGCAACGAGATGTGGAATCTGCAAAACGCACACTTACTGCTTGATGGGACGCCAAACTTGGAGCGTTTATGTCTGCAGAACAGAAACTATCTGAGAAGTCCGTGGATAAACCTGGGTCACGAATTACCAACAGCTATTGGTCGCCTCAGTCGGCTGAGGGAGCTCCGCTTGTGGAACAATGAATTCGTGACGGATGAGTGGCTGGCGATCGTGGCGCGCGGCTGCCCGGCGCTGCGCTCCATCGAAGTCTGGTGCCCGCACGTGAGCGCGCACGGGCTGCTGGCGCTCTGCCGGACACGACCAGAGCTCAAGCAGCTGGTGGTGCGTCATCCGACCATGAAGGACCGAGAAATAGAAGCCTGCGTGCGCTCCTGCGAAGGCCTGGAGCTGCTAGACGTGTCGTTTTGTGACCGCCTGACGAGGAATCTGCCTGAGCGCCTCGCGTGGCCGCGGGCGCGACCGCTGCGTCTGCGAATATACAATCTATTGCGAAGAAAATCAGAGGTAATGACGCAGAGTATTCCTACCAGTTATCACAACGTCGTAAGACCATTGGTACTGGTAACAGCTCGAATCTTTTATTATCACTGGTAGCCGTGTGGTGTAGTGGTAACAGAGTGGTGGGAACTGTGTGTGGCAACTACTAAATGTACTTAAAATTTCTGTCATAGGCATAGGCACATCGAAAAATGCTGCCCATGGGTTTAAATAATAGGACCAAATTTTTTTTTTACAGGTAAAATACGATGGCATCACTATGCTTTGGAACAAACCTCGCAGTACTAGCGACTGGCCTGATTGTATGTTCATATAAAACAAATACATAATGTAAATATAATTAAATAAAATAAAAGCCTCTTACAGTTAAAAATATTTTTGCATTGGTTTGTTAGATCAATTTCCTAGAATCGTTATTTCCTAGTAGCAAAATTTCCGTTCGCATTTTTTCCCAAATGCTTTTGACATTGGAAATGTCTTTTCTTTCGCTCCAGTTTAGGTACGCTCCGATTTCACGAAAAAGTACGATCCTTTCCTTTTATATCTCTTAGAGTTGTGAAGATATGATATTCAAAAACCGCTTATTTACGGGAGTTGTAAGGTGCAAAAATAATTATTCGAGAAAATCAAAAACGAAAAAGGTAATGGCCGAAATAGTGAAAAAAAAAAAAACAGAATTTTTGATTTTGGCGCTCGATATTTTGGAAACCAAGAATGATATCAAAAATTTGAGAAAAATTTCTCTGGAAAATTTAGTCAGCTACAATTTGAGCCTAAAACAAAGACGATCGGGTGAAGGGTTTGCCCTGTAGCCTAACCTTTTTTTTAAAAAAAAAAGTCAGAACGACAATATATTTAGGGTTCCGGAGCCAAAATGGCAAAAACGGAACCCTTGTAGTTTAGCCATGTCTGTCTGTCTGTCTGTCTGTCTGTCTGTCCGTCCGCGGCTTTGCTCAGGGACTATCAATGCTAGAAAGCTGTAATTTTGCACGGTTATATAAATAAACTATGCCGACAAAATGGTACAATTAAAAATTAAAAAAAAAATTTTTAGGGTACCTATAGACGTAAAGTGGTGGTGTTTTTTTTTTCTCATTCTACCCTATAGTGTGGGGTATCATTGGATAGGTATTTTAAAACCATAAGGGGTTTGCTAAGACAATTTTTCGATTCAGTGATGTGTTTGCGAAATATTCAAAGTGCAAATTTTCATTAAAATCGAGCGTCCTCCCCCCTCTTAAATCTAAACAGGTGGGTGGAAAAATTTGAAATAATTCAGGATGGTAGTTAGTATATCAAACTTTCAAGGAAAACTATAACGGTTAAGTTTGCTTGTGAATTATTAGTAGTTTAAGAGTAAATAGCAGCCCAAGGTATAAAATATACCTACCTAAACTATAGAAGATTCCGTATAAAATATTACTTAATTTTTTCGTAATGGCTACGGAACCCCACCTATTTCGGGCGTGTCCGACACTCAGTTAGGAATTTACTGGTAGATACAGAAAAGCGAAATATGTCAGTATTTTTTTTTCCGTAAGTGCTTGGCAGACGCTCTCAAAGGTGACCACCAGGACCCCTAAATATGAATTAACGTTTGTGTTGCTCTGAAGATGAGCTCTGGTTGAGTTCGAAACGCGTCAGTGTCATTTGGTGGTGATACTTTTAGTTGGGTTTGTATGATTTTCGTGTGTTCTTACAGAGTGAAGGTTTGCATCTACTCGTACGTAGCATCATAAAGGTCGCGGGTGAGCAAAGTAGGTACCTAATTTTTTTATTTACTTGTGCTACTTGGAGACTGAAGTCGACTGAGAACAGCGATAAGAGAACCCGACACGGTTCCAGCTTGACAAAATGTAGGTCTTTTATGTAGTGTAACAAAAAAAAACAAATTTATTTATTTACAAACAATATTCAAACATATTTATTGACATTATTGATTATAATTAATATTGCAGACGTCCATACCAAAAAACTACAATATTGTAAGTAAGTACTTAATACTTATAATTATTATTTACAATTTATCTTAATATGACTTTGCAACACCTTATTTTAATGTCGCCAAAAAGGCAAAAAAGTAGGTAATCTTAGGAACTACCCCCGATCATTTTAATTTTAACTAATTTGGTTTTTACAATAAACAGTTTTTATTTTTTTACTTGTTGCAGTGGACAGATCATGTGTGAAAAGGCCCTAATATTCCGTCCTATCCGTCTGTATTCTGTTTATCTGTCTATGTGTCACAGACATACCTGAAAAATATAGGCTAGGTACAGAGGCCGCATTGCCTAAAGTGGGTGATAGACGTACGAGAGCAGTAGTAATATAAAAAAGAATCGTGAGAAGATAGAAAACTTCGCCAACACTGCTGACTCCGGGAGAAGTTCACGACAGACAATCAAGGTAAGAGAGTATCCTCTTATGGAGGATGCGTTGTATACGTGGCTTCTTCAAGAACGAGCCTGTAATATGCCTCTTACAGGGGATATTATTCGGCAAAAAACTAACTTTTTATGAGAAAATATATAAGAATGCCAACTTCACAGCAAGCGAAGGGTGGTTCAAAAATTTAAACCAAGACTCGGAATACGTTTGCTAACTGTGACTGGAGAAAAACTATCTAGTGGCACTGCAGCCGTCGCTGCATTTGTCGAGAAGTTTAAAAAAAAAGTAAACGACCTTAGTTTAATTCCAGATCAAGTTTATAACGCTGACGAAAGTGGCCTGTTTTGGAGAGTTTTACCTAACAAAACTTATGTTTACAGAAAGGAGTCAGAGGCTCCAGGCAGGAAAGTGTCAAAAGACGGTCACTATTATGCCCTGTGCAAATGCTAGTGGCACTCATAAGCTAAAGCTACTGTTAATTGTAAAAGCGAAGAATCCTAGAGCGTTCAAAAATGTTAATCTCCCACTTGTATATAAGAATCAAAACAAGGTATGGGTAACAAGAGTTATTCATTGACTGGTTTCACAATAATTTTGTGTCTGAGGTACGTAGACTTTTGAAAAGCAAGAATCTCCCACGTAAAGCTCTGATGTTGTTGAATAATGCACCTGGCCGTGGACCAAATGATGTCTTATCTAGGGATGGTAGCATTCAAACTCTTTTTATGCCACCTAATTGCACACCATTACTTCAACCTAGGGACCAGAATGTAATACAGATGATAAAATGTAACTACAAAAAGAAGAAACTGTTGATGAATGCTGTTATCCGGGATGCGGTCTTTAACGTAACTGAAGCGTGGAACAGCGTTCCTCAAAAATCAAGTCAATCATCGTGGAAAAAGTTATGGCCTTCGCTGAACCAAAATCCCGAAGAAGAAGAGTGGAATTCAGAGGCTGCCTCTTGCAGAACTCAAGCAAATGTTGTTCCAAAATAATGAGACAGAGTTGACTGAACAAGACATTGACGAATGGTTTGCAGAAAACTCGGATTATCAACCTGTAGTGACCGATGAAGAAATAATAAATGACGCTACTTCTAGCTCTGAACAAGATGATTTGGAAATTACCTCCTTAGTCCCAGGAAAATCTCGGTGAAGACTGAAGATGCCCTAAAATCAATAGATGTCAGTATCCGTTGGGGAAAATGACGCTATTGACGACACTTTACTAATTTTGAGGAAATGAAGAGAAAATATGATAAAAAATAAATACTTTGGCAAGAAATAAGCGAAAATTGACTATTTTTTTGTCAAAGCGTCATCTTCCTCTACCGCAACTGAAAACGTTTTAAATGTTGAACATGAATAAGAGACAATGTTTTGTCAGTATGTACCTACATAGGTACATACATATTGATTAACAAAACAATTTCGCCACTTTTAAATAAAAATACCTAACCATATAATATAGTCTTTTATTGTGGATCTGTAGTAGGTCTCCCGCTTACTTCCGATAATCCGTTAATCCGCCAGTTCCGATAATCCGGCATCGGCGAAAAGATATGGGTGCCGGATTACCGAGCGCCTACTGTAGTTCAGTATTTATATTTTTTGCGGTCGCCTGCTCTGTCCTCCTGAAGCCCACCATATAAATATTTTGAAAAAAATTGACAAAGCAATTAGAATCTAATTGTTACGAGAATAAAGTCAAACTTCCGTCAAACTGCCATGGTGTAAAACAATAGAAAAACAAAAGAATTTTTACTTTGTTACATTGTCATAGATTCTTAATTCCCTTGAACTTATTGTGTACATTCTATTGCACATTGGGCCGCTCGGTTTACCGGTCTAAACGTGAAGCGGTAGCAGACAGACAGGCAAGGCAGAGTTACTTTGGTATTTAAAATAGTAGATATGGTTTTTTATTGAACACTGTTTACACAAACTACTCAAAGTCAAACCATTTGGAGTCCTCTAACGAAGAGGAAAAATTATAAGTCCTGACTTTGTTAGATCGCTTTCCCAAACGCATTTTTGTAAACAGACAAATTTCGCATTTTAGTATCGCTTCGGGGTGTGTGGAGGCCTGTCACGGAGAATCTTGATGCCCTCGTATTGTGCCTGGAGACCAAACAAAGCCAACATTAGGCGAAGCCGATATGTTTTTACATTACAAGCTTTTATTTAAATTAACGTAACGTATGTCTGTATGTATGTGCATTGTGCGGGTCAAATCTTTCAAGTTACATTATTTTTTAATCATTAAATGAATGATATTAACGTTCATATTTGCTTATGATATTATGCGTAAAATCAATTAATCATCAGTTTGTAATTATCTTGATAATTATCAGAAACGTACAAATTGATAAATAACAATGATAATAACTTTAAAATATAATACTGTATAAAACTGCTGATGTTCTATCTGTATATTTTTTAAGCTCTATATTTTAAATCTTTCCCTTAAAATACATACCTACTGTCTAACAATCAGAAACAACGTTTAGTCGACGAAAAAACAAGTCCAAACACAAAATAATTAAAACTCTTTATGTGAAAACGGCTTATGCGAAACGACTACAAATAGCACAATCGGCGAAACTATACAATCTCATAAATAACCATATAAATATTTACCCCTGTACATGCTATGAAGTCAAAACTATGTTACTGGATTGGTTAAAAACAAAAACTTCTTATGACATAGAATACTTAATTACTGTGAAAAAACACAACATATAACTAACGTCCACTTGCAGGCTTTTTAATTTAGGTTTAAGTGGTCTTAAGTCCTGTCAGATCCATACAAGAACAGTCAGTTTAAGCCTTAAATCGAGATTTAAAAAAGCCTACAAGGCGTCCTTAGCCACTCAACTCACATGCACTCATCATGTTGACAAAATTGTTCGTGTAAATTCAACTCTTTCTAATCTATCAACATAAACCATTATGTTATTGAACTCCTACTCTTATAATAAGTTAAGTAAATATAAATATCAATTTCCTTAAAGTAGGTACCTGTAGGTACACCTAAAATTATACAGTTTACTATGTTGAGGAGCGGTGTCTCTTAAAAAACAAGGATATTAATGCTTAAAAAGACGCACTTACTCATATTTTGTATAATGAATAAACTATTTTTAATATTTTATTTTTTATATACCTGCATCTAATATTATGTAGTTTATAGTATAGTGCATCCTAACGCGGGTAATCTTATCTTGATAATTATTAAGATAATTTATCGTTCGTAAGATGATTATCTGGATATTAATTATCCCGTGCAACACTGGTAAGGTATCAGCTCCAGTAAGTTAACTTACTTTCTTTTCCGCTCGATTCCCGAAGAGCCTGAGGCGCAGAGGTCGTGGGCGAGGCCACGCGAGGTGCCCCGTCAGAGTCCGCGTCACGCTGTAGCACCACGACAGGTCCAAGAACTCCAGGTCCGCACAGAAGTTCACGCTCGCCTGAACGTCCATGTCAGTCACTGGGATGCGACACACTGACAGCTCCGTCAGTTCCGGTCGCGCCCGACACAACGCGACCACACTGCGCCCTCCTACGTACAGACAGAATCCGATGTCCACTACTCGCAAGGCCGGACAACCGCGACCGACCGCCTCTATCCACTCCCCTGTCACACAGGAGTCGTGATTCAAGTAGAGCTCCCTCAAAGAACTGAGCCGGCACAGAGCTGGCAGCAAAGCGCTCAAGTTAATCCTATTATAGCCATAGAAATTAGTCAGTGACAGATATTCTAAATGCGGCATCTTGTAAAGCAATAAGTGTGCGTTTTGTAGAATTTCGTCTGTCAGAGAGTTCAGCTCTAAACGTTTGAGCCCGGTCAGGCGGTGGAGGGCCAGTTGGAGGAAATTGATTCGCACACAGTTGCTGTCTTCGAGGATGAGGGTCTTCAAGTTCGATCTCAAGCTCACCAGGAAGAACCCGGTCACCAAGCGGGCTCCTATGATGGCGAGTTCTTCTAGGTAATCGCTTGTAATTGCACCGAGCAAAACAGCGTCTTCCAACTGCAATAAAAAAAATCACGTTAAAAAAGTACAAGCTTGTATTTAAAAACACTTTTTAATCACACTTGCTCGTAAACAGTGTCGTAACATGCAGGCTACTTTGGTTGCAACCCCCCAAATAAAACCCTCGACCTTAATGTGTTTTTCATGAAACCCGTGGTCGGTAAATGAGTCATTGCCTGTAGGTACTAATTTTCATGTCATGAAGCCCAAGGTCGGTCGCATGAATTTGTTACTGCATGGTGTGCTGCTGCCCCGTGCGCGCGCTGCACACGCACGCCATGCACATGCTGCGGGGGGAGGGCGGCGGGGAGCTGGCGCTGCCAAGAGCGCAATCAGCGGTATCGGCAATTTATGAAAAAATATTAGTTTTTCTTTTACAAATATACAATTTTACTCGCAAATGTGATGAAAAACATTGTATGTCGCACGGGTGGTATTACAATACAAATATTCTTTATTGATCACCAAAAGCAGTACAGAGACATTACAAAAATAAAAAAATATTAGTAGTTTAAGAGTAAATAGCAGCCAAGGGGATAAAATATACCTAAACTTGGAAGATTCCGTATGAAATACGATATGCTTAGAAAAATGTTACTTAATTTTTTCGTAATGGCTACGGAACTCTATTTTAAGCGTGTCCAACACTCTTTTGGCCGGTTTTTCCTTTTGAGGTACGGAACCCTAACACGAACTAACGGAAGAGTAACATACCTGGGTTGCATGTAGCACGAGCCTCCTCAAGTTGCTGCACTTCCTGATGTATGTGAAGTTCTTAATGGGTTCGTCTAACTGGCCGGGAACATATATACAAAATTATAGTTAATTATAGTTGTTTCTGTGACAGTTAAAACCCTGTCTAAATCTAGAAGAAAAGTCGTGCAAGTTGCATTAAGGTGCAAAACCTGTAGCTAACTTGTGGAGCCATATTGTGCAACACAGTAACAATGTGTAACTTTTTTTATTTGTTATAATTTAACAAATTAAAAGTTAGTCGAATTTTAATTTAATAAATATTTTAAGTTTCCTAATTTTATCGTGTTGCATAATTTCGCTCCACAGAAGTTAATTATGGTGTCGATTCACCTTAAGGACTTGTAATGGGGGCCTACCATGATCTTTTCATAAACGATCCAAACGCAGAGCAGTTCAATTCAGGCACCTAAACTGAATCGTCGAAATTGGTACCACGACGTTTATTTCTCAGAGCTGAGTCTCAATGAAAGGGATGCCGTTATATGCAAACCAAATATTGTATACTAAAACCTCTTTATTTTGGAAAACCATAACTCTATGTGAACTCTATGTCATTCCGCGCGTTCTTAACAACCGTTGTGTTGATTACAAATCAAATGTTTACGCTGTCACTAATCCACGAGTCTCTTTTCCAAAGAGTATAAGTACCTTTATAGAAACTCTTTTCTCACTGAAAAAATAATTTTATCAATGAGGAGTTAAGAAGCACAATGTCGTGAGTACCTATGAAAAGTTATAAAACTTGAATAAAAGTTTGAAAGTTCTTGAAATTTAAAAATATTCCAAGTAAAACACTTATAATTCCAAAAGAATTGACAGAATGAGTAACTTATACTGAATCTTTAAATTTGACACTGAAGCGATTCAATTCCCCCCACTCAAGTTAAGCGTCATGGTACGAAAATCGCTTGAAGTGAGTGAATGAAAATGTATCGCTGTCGCTAAACCGTGCTTGAACTGAATCGCAAAAGTAACGTCGTGGTAGGAAATAGCGATGCAGTTCAGTTTAGAGCCTAAACTGAATTGTATTTTAAAGCGTAGAAAAATACAGCGTAAGTTTTAATTTGAGTAGAAATAAGTTACCTTGAACCTGAATCATGTGAACTTGAACCTGGAACCATTCATTAATTAAAAAAACACCGTTACTTTCCTTGGGCTGCATCTTGTAAATCTTGTAATCTTAGCCCTAATATTCCAAAGTGAAGCGCCCGGGGCCTTCGATAGGTTGAAAATGGCTTTTGCTGTTTACGTAAAAATGTGATGAAAATTAGTTTTAATGAAAATGTTTGTCTTACCTTTGCTGTCAGACTTTTTAAATCCGGACAATTCAGTGCAATGGCCTCCAACTTTTCTTGATTTATACGTGCCGTGACCGATACAATAAATGGAGCCCATTTTTCAACAACATTTATGAAATACTCGTGTCTATGAAGTTCTATCACATGGCAATTGGCATATAAAGAGCGTCGCAAGAAAAAATTGTCATCGTTATATAAATTTACTAGTCGATGGATACCTGGGAAAGAGAAGAAAAATAATTGCTTCTAGGTAAAAAACAGTAAACAGTAGGAACGTTCCGTTCCAAACTTGACGATTCAAATTAAAATCCTAGTTTTTAACAAGCTTTTTCATAATTTTGGTCTGGCGTATGTTGAGCACCGGCATTATTACCTACCTTTGTTTGTGGTGGAATTAAAACTGATTTTAAAACTTTATTTATGTAAATTCCTAAGTGAAATTAAATTACCAGTGACGGGTGCCACGCGGCTGGATACCAAGTAGAAATATTAGGATGGATACGTCACGATCTCTCGATGCTAAATTAAACTATTGAAAAAAATATATACTCCCTTTATTTATAAAATAGACGACATTTTACAAAAAATATAACACATAAAATAATATTTATTCAGAAGAGACCCAAGTTTTCATACGGTCAGGTACCTACAGTGTAGTATGCCATTATGTGTAGGGCCTACACAACGCAAATGGCATACTTCACTGAAAATATTGCAACCGGACTTTTAACACCAAGTTTGGCTTTGCTAGTCACGCTCGCGGCCATGCAAGAGCCTGGGGTTAGTCTGGACTCATCTTGACAGGGTGACGCCGTCAAAGGATACGTCTGGGATGAGATCCATCATCATCACCTGCCAGGTAGTCCCGCACCACTTGCTGCCAGGCGCGGCTGACGCGCTCCGAGCGCACGACGTCTCTGACGGGGACGTAGTCCAGCACGAGGCGCCAGCAGTCCGCGTTCAGCTGGTCGTTACCTGCCAGGTAGTCCCGCACCACTTGCTGCCAGGCGCGGCTGACGCGCTCCGAGCGCACGACGTCTCTGACGGGGACGTAGTCCAGCACGAGGCGCCAGCAGTCCGCGTTCAGCTGGTCGTTACCTGCCAGGTAGTCCCGCACCACTTGCTGCCAGGCGCGGCTGACGCGCTCCGAGCGCACGACGTCTCTGACGGGGACGTAGTCCAGCACGAGGCGCCAGCAGTCCGCGTTCAGCTGGTCGTTACCTGCCAGGTAGTCCCGCACCACTTGCTGCCAGGCGCGGCTGACGCGCTCCGAGCGCACGACGTCTCTGACGGGGACGTAGTCCAGCACGAGGCGCCAGCAGTCCGCGTTCAGCTGGTCGTTACCTGCCAGGTAGTCCCGCACCACTTGCTGCCAGGCGCGGCTGACGCGCTCCGAGCGCACGACGTCTCTGACGGGGACGTAGTCCAGCACGAGGCGCCAGCAGTCCGCGTTCAGCTGGTCGTTACCTGCCAGGTAGTCCCGCACCACTTGCTGCCAGGCGCGGCTGACGCGCTCCGAGCGCACGACGTCTCTGACGGGGACGTAGTCCAGCACGAGGCGCCAGCAGTCCGCGTTCAGCTGGTCGTTACCTGCCAGGTAGTCCCGCACCACTTGCTGCCAGGCGCGGCTGACGCGCTCCGAGCGCACGACGTCTCTGACGGGGACGTAGTCCAGCACGAGGCGCCAGCAGTCCGCGTTCAGCTGGTCGTTACCTGCCAGGTAGTCCCGCACCACTTGCTGCCAGGCGCGGCTGACGCGCTCCGAGCGAACGACGTCTCTGACGGGGACGTAGTCCAGCACGAGGCGCCAGCAGTCCGCGTTCAGCTGGTCGTTACCTGCCAGGTAGTCCCGCACCACTTGCTGCCAGGCGCGGCTGACGCGCTCCGAGCGCACGACGTCTCTGACGGGGACGTAGTCCAGCACGAGGCGCCAGCAGTCCGCGTTCAGCTGGTCGTTACCTGCCAGGTAGTCCCGCACCACTTGCTGCCAGGCGCGGCTGACGCGCTCCGAGCGCACGACGTCTCTGACGGGGACGTAGTCCAGCACGAGGCGCCAGCAGTCCGCGTTCAGCTGGTCGTTACCTGCCAGGTAGTCCCGCACCACTTGCTGCCAGGCGCGGCTGACGCGCTCCGAGCGCACGACGTCTCTGACGGGACGTAGTCCAGCACGAGGCGCCAGCAGTCCGCGTTCAGCTGGTCGTTACCTGCCAGGTAGTCCCGCACCACTTGCTGCCAGGCGCGGCTGACGCGCTCCGAGCGAACGACGTCTCTGACGGGGACGTAGTCCAGCACGAGGCGCCAGCAGTCCGCGTTCAGCTGGTCGTTACCTGCCAGGTAGTCCCGCACCACTTGCTGCCAGGCGCGGCTGACGCGCTCCGAGCGCACGACGTCTCTGACGGGGACGTAGTCCAGCACGAGGCGCCAGCAGTCCGCGTTCAGCACGTCTAGTATGGTGTACCCCTGAAACTGGAGACGGTCGGTTGAGCGAGGTCTCCTTAAGAGGTAGGTTCCAACTGGTAGAGCCTTGACATTTGACCATGACGTACCTATAAAAGTATAGGTATATCAGTTCTGTAGTCTTTGATAAAGTACCTTTTTACAAAAGAAACTTCCTCCGCTTGAGACTTCTGTACTATGTTGTACACTATGACGACGTTTCTTTTTGAGAACCGGACTTCCATTTTGACCCTCAGGTGGCGCCGCAGTGTGTGAAGGTGGCTAATAAAAATAGAAAAAGACCAAGTAACAAAACTTGAAAAACTGACCGAGTTTCAAAGTTCAATATCTCAAAAACGGCAGAACCGATTTCTATCAAACATTAACTAAAAATCACTCCAAAGAAACTCGGTTATACGTTAAAAAAACCACATCGAAATCGGTCCATCCGTTTGAGAGCTATGGCACAGACACCCCTCTTTTTGCGCTGGGGCTTAAAAATATGTAACTGAGATGAAACAATAGAAAATAGAACTGAAACATTCATGAGAATTAAGAACAAAAGGACCCCATAGCAATCAAGTGACACCAACTTGTTTGTTAGTTTGTTAATACTCTTTATTGTCCAAAAACCGGCCAAGAGCGTGTTGGACACTCCCAAAATAGGGTTCCGTAGCCACTACGAAAAAATTAAGTAATATTTTTCTAAGGATTTCGTATTTTATACGGAATCTTCCAAGTTTAGGTATATTTTATACCTTAGGCTGCTATTGCCTCAAGCAAACAAAAATAATTCTCAAGCAAACTTAATCGTTATAGTTTTCTTTGTACCTAAGTTTGATATACTTACTACCATCTCGACTACTACTCTACTTACTACGCTCGATTTTAATGAAAATTTGCACTACTTATAAAGTTGAATATTTCGCAAACAAATCACTGAATCGAAAAATCTACTTAGCAACCCCCTAATAGTTTTAAAAGACCTGTCCAACAATACCCCAAAGTATAGGGTTAAATGAGAAAAAAAATCACCCCCACTTTACGTCAAAAAAATTTCGGCAGTTTACATATACACCGTGTTTTTATGATATCCGTTAACTTCGGCAGACGGCTCAGTTCATTGATATGAACTACCTGATAGTTCAGTTTTTCGTCAAGTTGAAGAAAAAAAATGTTTTTCTTCCAAAAAAAAAGTTTTTTTCATGCGTTAACTTCACAGTCATTGCTAATAGTTAACTTGTAAAATAAATAAACTTGACAAGTGACACTGACGTGACATCAAACAAATCGATCAACATGGTGTAACTTTCTTTAAATATATGTAAATTAAAAACGGATTAGTGATGAACTTTGAAAAACGTCATAAATTAAGAACCATTACGCTAATAATTAATTATCTTAACTCTTGATTATCTCTTAAACAGTAAAAGTTAGACCTCTAGGTGTCTTAGAGAAATTAACTTCATTTGACCTGTAGGTGGTCCCCTTAAAGTTAACGGATTTCTTGAGGTATCCCATCTTAGGCCTCTAGGTTGGCAACGCATCTGCCATCCCCCTGGTGTTACAGGTGTCTATGGGCGGTGGTGATCTCTTACCATCAGGAGACCCACTAGCTCGTTTGCCACCCAGTCGAATAAAAAGGAAATACAAAAAGGTTACAACAAAAAAGTGCTAAATACAAAGGCGGACTTATCCCTGAAGGGATCCTTGCCAGTCAACCTTTGAGTGGTAGAAAAGAGCAATTAAATTAAGGATCGTAAAATAGAGCAAAACATTTTAAAACATATATATATATATATATATTTATGATTTACATAATTGTATATATATATATATATATATATATATATATACAATTATGTAAATCATAAATACCTAAATATGGCTATTATCTGGGTACCTTCAAAGGTCTATACTATAGACTCTATATAGGGTAATGCCTATTTTAAGGCCGGCAACGCACCCGCAGTCCTAATAATGCTGTAGATGTCCATGGGCGGCGGTGATCACTTACCATCAGGTGACCCGCCTGCTCGTTTTCCAGCTGTTTGATAAAAAATATTTGAATATTTTGTTACGTTTCAATTATTTGGTGGGAAATATCTGTTTAGTAAAAAAAAAACAAATGTAGCCGCAGATATATGTCGCATAAGGCATCGTCTTAATAGAACGCGAATGCGCGATCATCGTAGGTTCGCGCGAATTTTACTCGTACGAACGCGCGATCAAACATATTGAACGCGAATAGGCGTCCTAACTGACAATCGCACGACGCGGTCGCGCGACTCAAATGTTTGTGAATCTATTCGCGCGACCTTAGTTCGTAGGTACGAACGCGCGATCAAACATTGAATTCGAATAGGTGTCCTAATTGAAATTTGCGCGTTAATTGCGTCGGCGGTGCACCGCACTCGCTCGCTCGCGGCGTCAATTCGCGCGATGATAGGACACTCAGGTTTTGCAATCGCGCGAACACTCGATGGTCGCATTGCTTACTCGCGCGATGATCGCACATTCGCGTTCTATTAGGACGATACCTAAGACCAGGAACTTAATGGAGAGTAAGGCCTCTTGTACACACACGGTTTATCGCCGTGAAAATCTACGGTTAATTCGCCGCGTGTAGGCACGGTCGTCAGTGTTGTATGTGTCGGCGGCCGATCGTAAAATCCGCCAGATCACGAAATTCCTAGACATATCGTGAAACGCCGCCATTTCATGATATGCCTAAACGTTGGCCAGGCATATCACGATGTGCCTGAGAAATAATACGGCAGATCGATTAGAGCAACGCATTCTTCGATATTCCTAGCTCTATACCGGGCACATCGTAAAATAGTTTCTTTTTTGGCCACTGGTGGCGCTGCGTATGCAATGGCGGCCGTGACCAGCTGACCGGTCGTGTTTGTTTAGCGCGTGAAAAATGTCGGCGTCGCAACAAAATGATCTTTAAACCAAAACTAGTGATTGAATTCAAAATAGAAGTGCAAAAGAAGCTTTTGAACATCAGCTCCGTTCTTTTTATGTGAATCAAACGTATTCTGTGCACAATGTGAAAAAACCATGGACGTCTGCCCGTATTTTAGAGGTTAGTATTTTGTTGATAAATAAAGTATTCACTAGTTGTTACTTATTTATATAGAAAAATTTAGGTACGACGAGCGAAGCGAGGAGTGGTTAGTTTTAATTGTGATCACGACGCACGAGCCGAGCGAGCGAAGCGAGCGTGCCGCGGCAGCGGCGGCGAAGTGCCAGAACCGATATGGCGTTGTTTCATGATATGCCTAGGAATTTCATGATCTGCCTAAACTGGCCAAATCATGAAATGGCGGCGCTTCATGATATGCCTAGGAATTTCATGATCTGCCTCAACGTCACTAGGCAAATCGTTAAACGGCGAGTTTTGAACGATATGGCGGGTATCCCTTAGCCAATTCATGAAATGGCGGCATTTCACGATATGCCTAAGAATTTCGTGATCTGGCGGATTTTACGATCGGCCGCCGACATATGGATCACTATGAAAGCTTGTAGACGTGCACGGCGCACACGGCCGCGGCGCCGTGCCGTGGCGCCACCGTGCACGTCTACAAGCTTTCATAGTGATCCATACAACACTGACGACCGTGCCTACACGCGGCGAATTAACCGTAGATTTTCACGGCGATAAACCGTGTGTGTACAAGAGGCCTAAAACAGGGTAATTTCAAATAATTATTAAATTAGGCAATTCAATAATGTGTGTGAAGTTCCCAATCCAGACTGGTGTGCGTGGGAACTACGGCCCAAGCCCTCTTATTCTGAGAGGCGGCCTGTACCCAGCGGTGAAGACGTATACAGGCTGGGATGATGATTAATAAAGTAGGTAGGTACACATACATGATTTTAGTTATTACGAAATTACTTACTTTAGAGTCATCTAGCTTGTTTTCCATGCTGCTTCTGTAAGCTAGTATCTAGTATTTTAGATAAGTCAACTTAAACATCTGAAATTAAATATAGGGAAATTGTTTTTTTTTTTACAATTGTGGGTAGTAAGTAGGTATAAAATAATATAGCAAGTTACCCTAATTTGTTAACTCAGATATACTTACTGGAAGATTTCAACAGAAGACCAATGTCCACACATCGTAAAACTACAAGGTACCTATTGTAACTAAATACCGCGTAAAAATTTACAAATAGTAACTTCCTTTGTAGTTAAGTGGTTTTAACTATCGGGGTACTAAGTTTTGTTATTGTAATCAATTTATCAAACTTTTTAATTTATTTGTCAGCTTAAATATAACAGTTTATCCACAGTCACTAACTAAAGTTCACTTGTTTCAATTTATTTCACTTGTTTAAATTAATTTTATTTCTCAAAGCACTAAACAAAATTTTGAATTTCACTGACAGTTCATGTCAATGCCATGGTTTATAATTTTAGTTCATCGGGAAAGGGTAAGGAGTCTCGGTTCATACAGTACTGCTACTTTTTGGTAATATAAAAAAATAAAATCCTACACGTTTGTAGAAAAAAATGGGATCACTAATGAGTTGTAGGTATTGCAAAAAGTGATAGCGGAAGGTCAAATTTAGCAATTTGCATCACGTAAATGAGCCAATCGCAATCAAGACTGTAAACGTCAAATATACCTCGCGATACTAACGCCATCTAGCGATGTTTCTCCTGACAAGAAATCCTCATTCGCGGAGAAAAAAAATCTTTTTTTAGGCGTACAGTGAGACATGGTGAATTAATGAGACATGTCCTGAGTTATTTGAAAATGATTATTAAGAGGTTAGCAACCGTCACGATGTTCCTATAGTTCCATAAACTTACCCCCTGTTTCATCATCCCATTCATTAAATTTATCTGACGAGTAAATGTGATGCCGTCTCTGTTGGTTTTGTTCGAATAGACGGAGACGGCATCACATTTATCCGTCATAAATTAATCAATGGGTGGTGAAGCAGTGTTCAAAAAAATTGGGTTGGTAATGTACAAAACATGATTTTATTGTAATCGATTTATTTAAAAATACTTTCACTTAAGTACTTCCTTACTGGCTATTATATCTAATAATTACACAACTGATTTATGGCTTAATGTAATTGTAAAAATAATAATAAATGCATTTAGAAAAGTATTTACAAAATTAATCTAAAATAAATATTATAAAACTAAACCATCTTATAAGAACAGTTCCAGACACAGAAGTAATAATAATCTTAAATCTTTTTACTATTTCTGTGGTTCCAGACAATCACTTGGAAAATGAAAGTATCTAATTGAAAGATCAATCACTTATTATTATAATTTATAACTTACAAATATTTTTTTACTTGACTTCATTTCACAATTTCTTTCAAAACAAAACAGTTTTGGAAGTTTTTTTCATTAAGTAAACTATTTAGTTCAAATACTCAATTCAATTCGAAATATTGTTTCATAAATGAACCTTAACAACCATTTTACTATGCCATTTTTTATAAGTAAATTTATACTTAAGTACTGTAAACAAGTATTACACTTGTATGTCGTAGCAACATAACTTATAAATGCACTGAAAGTATTTTTACTATGTACCTGTTTAAGTCATATTCAAGAGCAATAAATACGCATAGAATGTTACTTATAATTCTAAGGAATTTGATAAATTTTCATTGCTCTTGACTATGTTTTAAATTTATTTTAAATTCGATCTTGGGATCAAGATTTATATGATAGACTAAAATTGTTAGGACATCGACTGAGATATCGTTTCACGTTAATGTCACCTTATTCTTCATTACGTGAGCATTTTTTTTGCCAGGGTTGCAAAGGAAGTTGGATAGTATCAATTTCTCACAAACTATTTAAGTACATAGTACTATCATTAAAAATTTGGCAGACCTAAATGAAGTAAATCGAAGTTCGTATCGTACCGTCCCTCACTCTTGTGATACAAGCGTCAACGGGACGGCAAGATACGAAGGTCGAATTTCGCACTTCGTAGGGCCAGCTAGCGTAGGGTCTAAACGTTCGTTTACCGCGCGTTTGACGAGCGCCAATGTGTGCTATAAGCCGTATAAAGTACGGGGCTAGAACTGCAGTATCTGGTTGATCCAGTCGCGGAACTCTGAGATGCGCGTGTAGACGCCGGGCTGGTTGGGCTCCGCGCAGCCGATGCCCCACGAGATGACGCCGCCCAGCACGAAGCGCCCGTCGCGCGCCCGCTCCACCACCATCGGCCCGCCGCTGTCGCCTAACAACAACAAATTTTCAATTATTTTTTTTGGAAATATACAGTGTGTTACCGGCAGCCTGGATTTTTTTAAGGGAATATAAAGTACTTAATGTATTTCTGTAACTAAATCATGATAGTAATTTAATTAATAAATTAAAATTCAGACTACAAAATTACAGCTGCCAGCAATGTACAGCAAAGTAAATTGAAAAGTAATTGTAAATGACAGCTGACTTGGGCCGACAGAGATTATACTTTGATTATTACTTGTCAATTTACTTTGCTGTACATTGCTGGCAATTTTAATTACTTATGTTAGGAAGTTAACAAAGTCTCAATTTAAGTTTATTAATTAAATTAATGTCATGGTTAATTTAAAAGCCTGGCTGCCGGTACACACGTAGATCCATTGATACTCTCGCTGATTCCACAAATGTCGAGGTTGATGAAAACACTAAGGGCAGTTTCAGACTACAGTAGATTACTGTCGTGGCATGGAAGTGGCCAATGCTGGCTGAGTATGAGCAGCAATTGCTGTTCCAGCCGAGACTAATAATGTAAAACTTTTCTCAAAAATGGTGAAGGAAAAAAAATAAAATAAACTTTTTCTCAAAATATATTAGTTATGTATGACATTTAATTGTATTCCAATATAATTTTTATTTGTTTGTTTGTTTGTTTTCATTAAATAAAACTGCAGGTGTATTTTCCCATCGAAAACACCACAAGCTGTTCCAGACACAATAAAAAAGTCCAGAGTGCCAACAAAATAACTGATACCGACGGTCACGATGACCGGCCATTTGACTTGACCACTTGCTCTGCATTTCCATGGCCGTTTAAAATAAATAAAAAGTTTGAGACTCGACAATAATGGAATTTCTATGCGACATTGTTTTTCGAGCTAGCGAGCCAGCAATCCTTTTTAACTTTTTAATTTTCCGCTGACCATAACCAGACTATTCACTTGTGTGTAAGGAATAATGTAGACTTTTACGGTCGTTTTTGAGAAAGTAATATTATGTGGTCGTACCTTCGCAAGAGTCGGAGCCTCCTTTCTTCCAGCCGGCGCAGATGAAGATATTGGGTATGTGTTCGTTGTAGCCCGCCGCCAGGTACATCGCTTCACAGGCCGTGTTGTTGATGATGGGCACCTCCACTTCTTGCAGCACCGTCGGCAGAGGGCCATCTGCACAACAAAGTTTAACCCTTCAATTGATAGTGTACACCACAGCGATCATGATTCAAGACCATCGTTTTGTATTATTTTTAATGTAGATTTTTTTGGACTATAAGGTACCGACGAGGCTTGAATTGAGACTTTTTCCATTTTTTTTCAATTTAAGGGTAAGGGCCTGTTTCACCACACATGGATACATTTTATTTGACAGATAAATGTGATGCCGTCTCCGTCTATTCGAACAAAACAAACAGAGACGGCATCACATATATCTGTCACATAAAATTAATCAATGAATGGGAAAAATAAGGGGGTTAGTGACTCAAAAACGTGGGATTTGGCTGCAGGTATTTTTATTTTGGGGGGTACTTTCTGTTTAGTAGCATTTGAAGTAAAATACTGTGTTACTAGGGTGACAGTATTTAACGGCTAGGAAAATAATTTCGTTTTTATATTGTAATATTAGTGGGATAACATTTTTCAATTTTTTTTTATTTATTCAAGATATTTATAAAGTATAAATAGGTACATAATAATTATGATCAGCGAGCTAAAATCGGTCGCCAATTGTCATGCTACAACGCATCATGATCATTATCATGATCAAGAATAATGCCTACTTAGCATTAAGGTTTTATAGGGGAGACCGAGGAGAGTTGTTACAGAGGAGAGTAGTGACAACGTCGATTTTTAGAACTTACCTATTATCTGCTAGCAGATCGCTATAGCACGCGTTTTTTATTTCAAGTCCCGAGCTATCAAACACGCGCTTTTGCGAGCTTGCTAGCAGTAAATAAGTTCCCAAAAATCGACGATGTCGCAACTCTCCTCTGTCACAACTTTCCTCGGTCTCCTCTCCCCTACTTATGGTCTCGCAAAACAAATACTACTCTTAACTACTTTTCAGTTAAGGTATCTATAAGGTTAGTTCTTTCTGTTTTCTTGTTTACTGTTTTTAATTTCTAAAGGTACTAAAATCATTGATTTTATTATTTGTTTACAATTTCCCTTTTGCATGTGGTTCTTCTTACACAAAAGCACTAACCGTCATAGAGCCGCCCCCAGCCTGTGACGTGCGCGGTGCGCCCGACGAAGTCGTCGTCGTTATCGGGGACGCACACCGGCAGGATGTTGGGCTGGAAGGTCACCGGCTCGTAGAACCTGAAAAAGTAAAACAATACGCTTATCAATAAGTTAAACCAACAAATACTTATAATCTAGGTGTTACAGACAGCCCCCTGTGCAGAGCATGCCTGGAGGAAGAGACGACCACACACATTGTGCTGGAGTGCAATGGCGTGGCGAACAGGGCACTACACTTCGGGTCACCGGGGTTGCTCAATATTAAAAGTCTGATTTGGACAAATTTGGAATTGAAATAAAAAATACAAAAAGATTCCAAAAAAACAATCTTATTTGGTTGTTTAATAGCGACATCTCTTGTCCGTGTGAGCAGTTAGTTCCGTTCCGAAGGAGTGTTGAGTGTTGACGTCTCTCGATTAGAGCTAAAACATAGATGTCGTTAGGGTCGCTGCTTAAGTGGCTAGGAAAAAAGCAGGCTGAAATGTGTGGTGCATGGGAGAAATTTGTGTCTAGACTCCTGTCCAGTGGTGGTGTAGGGGTTAGCCTTCCTCCCATTGGCATCTATGTACCTTACGGCACTAGACTACTAGTAGCTGTTTGGAACAAAACGCGTGGCGCATCAATCATCAATATTACTTTGACACAACCCCTGTCACGGACGTCAACAAAATCCCACCAAAAACATAAATGTAAAAAGGGAGAGCCAAGTTCAATACAAAAATTATGCTTGGCTGTGGGCTTCGCTTTGCTTTATTGGATACCTATATCAATTGCTGTTATTTAAAAATGTGAGATCTTACATCAGTCATTTTATAAAGTTATTCAACACACATATATATTAATTCTGATACGCTTACACTTACTTAACAGATATAACTTGTGTTAAGTATGCCGTGTTGTAAAAATACATGTGGTGTAAATAAAGCTTTAACTTAGGTAATTATTTAGCCGAGTTTAGACTTGCAAGAAAAATCGTGCAAGTCGCATTACGTTGCGAGGCCGTAAAACCAACGAGTTTGTAGTGAGATTGGTTTTTTGGAATCTTTTTGTATTTTTTTTTACAAAAAGATTCCAAAAAACAATCTTTATTTGATTATCATCATGGTTTTCCATCTTACTTATTTTGTCGGAAAAGTTCATATTTATCTTTCTTCTCAACTAGCTTACTAAAATTTACTGAAGCTAAATTGTGAAAGCAAGATAAATATGAAGTTATCCGTCAAAATACGATGGAAATACATTAGGTATTCAATAATAATCTGTATTTAGCTATTGTAGGTACAGTTAGAAGTTTGCCCAATTTTTTGTCGCCCAAGTACGTCGGTCAGTCACCACACTTGAACTTGTGGTGTTGCATCACCGTAGCTACAGGGTGTCCGGAATAATACATTTTGTATAAAATTTTATGAAAAATATTTTCGAACTTCACACAACCCGAATTTTTCGTGGCCCGATGTCGGGTGCGACCGCCGATCGTTTGGGAAAGCCTTTCTATTCCATAAATTGAGAATCAGAATGAGAAAATTACTCCTTTCATGACTTCTTCCAATCCCAAAACGAGCAAAATAAATAATAATATGTAATAATAGTTTAAACCAATACCCAATACTCAATATCAACCACTCACAAGTAACCGATAATTAACTAACGATATAAAGATTGGTTTAACTGGCCTCCAGTTAGCAAGTTATTTAGTTAAAAACTTGTGTTGCTCTCGTCATTACCACCTACCCGCTTTAGTTCATCATTCATAGATTTTCATTTTTTCATTTTTGTTCACCATGTTTGTGTGGTACCCTCTCTTACCTAGATTTAAGTTAAATTAATATTGTTTTTCTCTATAAGTGATTTTTTTTGTAAATCTTTTGAGAAAATAAATATCTTAAACCATAAAATGAGAATGTGAGTGAGAATGAGAATGGAACACATAATAGGCATAGTTATAAGATGTTATTGTACAAGCGGCACTGTATACAGTCGACCAGAAAACGACATGCATTAATAATTGATTAAGATTGGTTTTTGGAGTCTTTTTTGTATTTTTTATTCCAACTCCAAATTTTGTTACTTTTACGGTCAACCCGTAAAATAAAAATAAAAAACAATCTTAATTTGATTGCTTGATAGCGACATCTCTTGTCCGGGTGAGCGGTTAGTTCCGATGGGGTGCTGAAAGTTTCTCGATGAGGGCTACAGCATAGATGTCGCTAGTGTCGCTGCTTAACTGACTAAATAAGAAACAAACAAGCTGAGATATGTGGTGTATAGGAAGAATTCGTGTCTGTTCTCCTGTCCAGTGGTGGTATAGCACGCAGCACGGAATGCTGAGGACCCGTGTTCGATTCCCACCGCTGGTCTCTTTTTCTGGTTTTTCTGTGCATCTATGTTTCAGTTTGTATTTTAGATTTAATAGTTGATGTTGATACCATACCTGAGCAGTGCGAGATCGTACTCGAAGGTGGCAGGGTCGAAGTGGGGGTGGCTCGCCACGATCTGCACGCGGCGCTCCGCGAAGCCGTAGGGCTCATTCTCGTTGGCCAGGTCATGCTCCCCCAATCGCACCAGCAGTTCTGATGGCGGCACGCTGAAAACACAAGGTTATTTGTTATTTCAAGCATTTTATGCTGCCTTTTTAGTTCATCACCAAGCAATGTCATCTGACTGTACTACAGACTCTGTAGGTGTACCTCCCAATGGGAACAGATCTTCAGATCTCATTGTCTAACGCGTAGGTGCTAGCAATCAAATTCATCATCTCTATCTAACTTCATCCTGTATGTCATGTATACTGTTAGACAAAAAGAAGTAGTGAAGGTACGTTTGACAGTAAGGCCGCAGACCTCATCTTGGAATGAGAGTGCTCGGCTTGTAGTTCCCATACCACGCACATCGGATCGAATCCTTGATGTTGCACTTGAGAGGTTCATCATTGAGGGCCTTGGGAGGTCCAATTACTACGTTATAATATTATTATCACGATTTCTAATCTCCTATTACCTACTTAAAAGAAAGACTTCTTTTGATATTGGAATATTAGCTGATGCTCGCGACTTCATCCGCTTAGCGTTCGTTTGTCGGAAATGCATAGTTTAATTTTCCGGGATAACAACTATCCTATGTCCTTCACAGGGACTCGAACTACGTGTATAAGTACTGTATTTCATTTGAATCTGTTTAGAGGTGAAAAGGTAACAAACAATCAAACAGACTTACAAACTTTCGCATTTATAATATTAGTGGGATAAAAGCAAGTTTTAGTAGTAAAACTCTTTATTGTAGAAATAGGAAAATAGATAGTTAAAAACAAAAAAGTACATAGTGCAAAGGTGGATTTATCCTTGAGCGGATCTCTTCCAGTCAACCTTTTGAGTGGACGTTTGGGTGGTTGTAGACGCAGAGATGAAGTTTACAACCAAAAGCCATACAAATTTAATAATGTTGCAAAACAAGTAATTCAAAACAAAGTTAAATATATAGATGGAACTAATTATGTTTTAATGTCATTACTTTAAAATAAGCTCGCCTCATTTAAATATCTACATAAACAAGTGATAAAACCTTAAACAACATCGCAAGTTTAAAACAGAAATATGCAAACGACCATGACAGTATAAGGAAAATTGTACACTCATCTCGGAGATAAAAAATGTATAAAAGACATGATTCCATCTGATAGATAAGTACTGAGTAGAGAAGATAATTGATAACCTAATGCTAACAAATTATAGCGGCATTCCTAGATCACTCGTCATCGTCATCGTCTTCAGCCGAAAGACGTCCACTGGGCATGGTGCCTCTGTAAAACTCATTTCATTTCATCCCAGCCTATATACGTCCCACTGCTGGGCACAGGCCTCCTCTCAGAACAAGACGGCCTGTAAAACTGATTGACTTAAAATTTCCTTGGCTGGGATATGTTGTTTTAAAGACAATGTAATCCCAGTCAACAAAAATAGCGTTTTTTTTTAAATTTTAGTTGGTTCGAATCCCGGGCGAGGCAAGCGAGTTTTAGAAAATCTTTGAATGCAGTTTTGTTTCTTTTTAAAAAAGGAATGTCTCCTTTAAGTAAAATGAGCCAACTTAAGGACTTAAGGTATAGTTTCCCGCTAGGGCCCGACTTATTTTTCCACACTGTATATTTGACGCTATGGGCTGTATCTAGATATTTATGCCATCATTGACTGTATTAAAAAGGTTGAACTAAAAAAATAACTTAAAACTACTCACTGTTCAACGCAATGCGCCGCTGTAATAGCCCAGTTCTCGTTAAGCAGCGCAGCCCCGCACTTGTGGAGGTACGTGGCGGTCCTGTACTGCCGCAGGGAGATCTGCCAGGGCCACTGGCCGAAGCCCGACTTGGCGCCGCCAACGATCCGGGCCTGGGGCCAGAGCCGCCGGCCGCAGACTGCCAGCACGAGGAGAGTGGAGTTAAGGATCATCTTTAAGTGTCAACGCCCGGAAAGTGTGTGGAGAATTGCTAAGGATCGTTAGTGTGTGGAGAAATGCTAAGGATCGTTAAGTGTGTGGAGAAATGCTAAGGATCGTTAAGTGTGTGGAGAAATGCTAAGGATCGTTAAGTGTGTGAAGAAATGTTAAGGGTCGTTAAAAGTGTGTGGAGAAATGCTAAGGATCGTTAAGTGTGTGGAGAAATGCTAAAGATCGTAAGAAGTGTGTGGAGAAAGGCTAAGGATCGGAACAAGTATG
The DNA here is from genome assembly GCF_025370935.1 of Choristoneura fumiferana. NCBI lineage: Eukaryota > Metazoa > Arthropoda > Insecta > Lepidoptera > Tortricidae > Choristoneura > Choristoneura fumiferana. The sequence continues at coordinate 5,301,058 of NC_133498.1, read as the reverse complement.
TGGAGAAAAAAATTGCGCAATATTTTCTTTAAGATAAATGCACTATTTTCAACTGTATAAAATTGTCTTAGTAATAAAGTTCAGAATATTTCGTCCAGGAAAAATGCACTTTGTGAAAATTTCTTCGTAATAAATTGTTGAGATTTGGAGGACGGATTAATGATTGTTTATAAATTCACTGCTAAAGTCCGGAAAAGTCTGTATTATGGCTGTGTACTTCGCGTAATATTTTGTTCAAGATTACTTAATAATGCACTTTTTTATTTTCTGAATTATAAACTGCTGGCACGAGGAGGGTGGAAATGGATGCGTATGGGTCCGTAACGTAAAAACTTAAAGGACAATTTATTTTCGAAAATTTTAAATTTTGATCAGTTTATTGTAGACGCAACGCACTTATAATTTAAAGCACAACTTTTCGTTGATGTCTTCTACGTCTTTGATTCAACAACAAGAAACTTTCAGCAACGATGCACAGCCGGACAAAAATCCGGTCCGTTTTTAAAAATTCTCTGCTACTCTTGCCGACAAAAACGTTACTCTTGTTCCATATAATATGCCAAGGCGAAAAAACTGCCACTTTTTCTGACACCCACACTCGAGGAAAAAACTTTTTTTTTCAATCAAGTGTAATTGAACACGGTCAAGTTAACGTCCTTGCGCTTGGCATTGCGTGCGCCTGCGCCGCCCGCTCACGTCTCTTTGTTACAAGCAGCGAGACTTAATTTTTTTCATTGTTTATCCGCATTACCAACTTAATTTTACTAGCGGATAAATTGGGAACTAGAATGTTTCCATACTAATGGGTTATTTAAAGTAGGACAGTAGCGCCACTGGCAAAGTTTTGGTGTCGCGGTTTTAGGGATACTTGGTAAGTTCTTTGACCCTTTTGGCGGGAATGTCGAGCATTTTGTTTATCCTGCAATGAGATGGTTCGATCAAAAATATACCTTATATATATTAACTTTATGTTCTATAATTCCCACTGCGCGTTTTAAAAAGATTAAGCGCGAATTTGGATGTTGAGCACGTTGTCACAATGTTTCTTTTTTTAACGGTGGAATCTCATTGGAATCGACTTAAGTATGTCGTTAACGTACTGTCAGGTTATCGATGCGTTTGGTGTTATTAATATATTTATAAGTGGAATATTTTAATTTCTAAATCAGAAATACTTCGTCACAAGGTAGGGAGCTCAGTGTTCGGGAGTTTACCTAGATATGGATTTGTTTCTAAATATCCGTACCTCAATATTGAAAATGGAATACTTATAGGACCACTTCGATGTTCTTTTGTCGGTCAGATCTTTTTTCTTAGAAACGAGAGGAGAAGTAGTACTTGTTGAAATTAATATGAAATATATAAGACTAATTCAAGGAGTCCATGGTCCAATCTGATTAGTCGAACTAAATAGACAGTTGAAAAAGAACAGGTTACGTTTATGTAAAAAAAATACTTTATCATCTATAAATGGTTTTAACTGCGTAGCACCCTTCATATACGAGTAGTTTCTCGATCAAAAAACTTTAGTAATCAGAACATAGCGTATTTCTCGTTGTTGGCTTAGGATTATGAAAGATGAATTTGGCAAGACGTTGGTACAGTCACCAGCACCAGTATCTGACACAACAAGCGTGCATAAATATCTGATAGGACTCTATTTCTAGGGCCGGATGGACGTGTCAGATATTTTTGCACGCTCCGCTGTGGCAGATAATATTTATGCTGCTGGGCAATCAACTATTTTACCGACACTTTGGACGTCTCCTGCGTTACCAAAATTGTCTCTGGCGTTACCAAAAATCGTACTTCCAACAAGATATTACACGGTTTAATAGGTTGAACTTACGCAGGATGGCATGTATTCATGTACACCATCTATTAAATTACAGAAAAAACATGTTTGCTTACAAAAATCTGCAATTTTTTGAAAAATGCCGCGGACAGATTAGTGTCGGTAAAAAAGTTGATTGACCCTGCTGACTGTACGAACTCACAACTTAAAATTAATAATCTAACCATAAAAATGACATTTTGAATACAAGCTTTTTTTGCTGGCTGTACTTTTTGATGACTGTACTTGCATTGTCTGTCACCCAAATTAAGTACATTTGCATATCAATTTTCAACTCGATGCTATTAACCGTTGAAGAGTTCCGTCCTGCGGAGACGATCCTGGCTGGACTACCAGGATGTTACTACTAGATTATTGTATTGTCACGCGATTTATACATAAAGTGTTCCAAATTTCAAGTGAATCTGACTACTGGAAGTTGGTCAGATTTAACATGCAAGATTTGATTACAGACAGACAGACAGACAAACAGACAGACAGACAATGGGACAGGTGAAACTAAATAAAAGCTTGTAAAAAGTCCGATAATCCCCTACTTAATCAGAGATCCTAGTAAGACGAGCTCATATTTTGTAGTCACAATTACCAATATCAGCAGGGCTACTACGAAACTCGAAGTTCGTGTCGTGCGGTCCCTCTGACACTTATACTATTTAATACGTGAGCGAGAGGGACGGTACGATACGAACTTCGAGTTTCGAGTTTCGTAGTAGCCCTGCTGACACAACAGCGTGCATAAATATCTGATACGACTCTATTTCTAGGGTCGATAGGTATCAGATATTTTTGCGCACTCCACTGTGGCAGATAGTAAGTATAAGTATACTGGTGACCATAACCTACCTACTTACGCAAACCCGACTAGTAACCTGTCTTGTTTTTTATTCACGTAGATAATACTTTTAATTAAAATTTGATTAAATTGTTTTATTGTTATTATTTTATGGTTCGCAGTTTTAAAAGTAAACTTTGGTAAAATATTTTTCATCATTCTAATTCTAATTCTACATTATGTCCTGCTGCCGGGCATACACCTCTCAGAATGAGACGGCTTGGGTCAGTGCGGGCTCAGTGCGGATTGGGATCTTCACACACACACACACCATCCATTTTGAAAAATTCAGAGGTGCGAGCCCCCACCCACGATCCTCTGCCTCAGAGGCGTTAAGCATTTTTACGTCCTTCAACTGTTCAACCTTGCTAAATCTCTTTGAGAATGCTGTCATTTAGTGAACACTTACAATACAAATGGTCTCACTGACAATACATAAAACGTAATGATGTCTCTTAAATACTTGAGTTCTTTATCTATTCTGCGACCTCACTACTGTCTAATGGTAGCGCAACACTTTGTCACACTCGTAGCTCTCACAAAGCTAATAATGAAATAGAAATGCCACGCGAGTTAAATGCGTGAGGCGAGACAGCCGTAAGACTAAAAAGGCATAATTTTATTTATATTATAAATATAACTCCGGCTCCGTGGCGCAGCTCGAGTTATTATCGTAACTGTAGCTACTGTCAGCAAAACAGTGGTTGCAAACGACGTGTTAGATTTTATTTTAATATACATAGTAAACGTTTATAATATAAAATTGCTTGGGTAATTGCAGATTTATGTAGATTAATCTTTAAAAAAAAATGCATTTCAGTATTGATTGAATACCACTGCTTCAATTAATTCTATGATAATTACTCTACGCTCATTCTGGTATCAGCTCAGTCCATGAAACACACACACACACTCACACACACACACACACAGACACATACACACATAGTTTTTACTTTTGTTTTACTTTTTTGCCGGTTGTTTTATGTCAATTTTGTAATTTTTTATTTATTTATTTCTCCTGCATGTTGTCGCTTAATTCTAAAGCTTTATAAATCTGTTAATCGCACTCGCAGAAGTCCAAGATACAGGCTCAGCCTAGTTTGGAGTCTGATAGATATGTTCTGTATTGTATCAAATATGTTCCTGTTAATAAAAATATTTGTATTTGTAAACTGAATTACCGTGTCAGTGTGACCCTCTCAAACTAACGGGTTGATGATCCAGACTGATGAAAATTAAACTTTTTCAATATTCAAAACAAGAATGATGGAACTAAGCTGACGCCAAAATGGGCATGTAACCGAAGGCAATCAACACAAACGTGTGTGCATTAATAGCAGAAGGGGCGAAAAAGTGACGACGTCTCGAAGTAAATACAAACAATGACGTGTCTATGCCTCTTACTAGTTCTGTGGCTAGACTAGAGCAATTCATTATGCCAGCGGAGATGCAATGTCAGAAACAAGTGTAGTGCCACCATGAGGGTAATAACTTTTTAAAAATGTTGTTGAACCGCAGACGTTGACTTTGTGTGATAAAAAGTTATTTACGTAAGCAATTAAAGTTGTGAGCTTTAAATTTAGCACCTCAGATGTTTACCTGGTTAGTCATGACTTTGAAACTTGTAGCTTTTAATTTTGTCTTAATTTCATTAAAAAAATGACAAGTGCGTTCGCAAGAAAGATTGAACATAAAAAAAAAAACGGTTGCATTTAATGCGTTAGAAGTTTTGATTGTGTCAGTTTTTTAACGCAAATTAAATACACTTTCTAGGGTTTAGTGTCTGTTTTATGGTTACGAGTATAAGAGATCTAAGAATAATATTATGCTGCCAGCCTTTTGGGCACCATGCCACAGGGGCCTTTTTAATTTTTTTTTTTATTACCTAAATGTAATTATGTTGTATTCATAAAACCATTTTTAGACAAGAATGTTATAAAGAATTATATTTATAAGAAAAATACCAAATTTTATCTCACTAATATTAATCAATTTTACATGTCAAGTTATTAAGATTAAAACAAATATTTTTAGATTAGATTTAATTTCTAGTAGTAAGTTTTTAAGTTCGATATTTAGTTTATAGTTAAGTTTTATTCATGTTTTTTTTAATAATGTATGTATTCTTAGTTTCGATTTAGATATCAAAGATAAATATGGCGTTTCTTATTAAAGTGATATAACACTTAAAAAAGGGTAAATAATAGTAGGAAATTATATTTAGAAATTAATCAGTTCAAATCGCAGATCCCGTTCGGTTTGTGGGAACGCGTCCTACGAGTATACGGAAGTCGTGCAGGAAGCGCTCGTAATTTGCTTGTTTATTGTCAGTTAATTGTTATATTGCATAAACCATTGTCTAGAACAGGTCTGTAAAGTTCAGTAGCAGTGTTTTGCGAAATCTCAATTTATCGCGGTGGAAAAAATCTGAACGTTTATCTTTGTTCGCCGCAAAGGGCTCTTTTTTTATTTAGTCTAATTTACTGTAGGTATCGTGTTTATTACTGTATGATCTGAAATACCTACTTTAATGTATTTACTCTACTATATATATTGATTTTACTCCAGTTTTATAGTATTCTTGTAGATCAACAGATTTTATAGATCAACTTACCATCTTTGTAGTCAGTCATATTGATGGCCTCAGTGGTGGAGGCGACCGGCGCGACTGTTGTTGACGAGTTCATGGCGATTGTTGTTGGTGGCACTGTTGTGAAGAAATATATCAAAATTATTCCATGTTTCACACCAACACACTGTAAGCAGTAGGTACAGAAAACACAGGAACGAGTATTATAGAAATTAGTAGAGATAGTAAGTAACATTGCAAGTATGATATTATTATGCAGTTAGGTGGTGATAGTTTCAAATAGTAGTAATTGATAATGATAAATGTAGAATACAAAAAAACAAACCTGTGTCAGCAGCAGTTTCAACAGCCGTTTCTGTTGTATTGACGCTGTCGGCTACTGTTGTTGGCGCCGCTGTTGTTACAGTAGGCACAGTCGGCGACAGAGTGACGTTCACGGTGAACTCCAGCACTGGAGCTTCAGTCACTGCCGCTTCTGTTGTCGATGATGAGTGTGTTGTTGGTTGTGCTGTTGTTGAAGTTGTTGTCGGTTGGGAAGTTGTTGGTTCTGCTTTTTCTGTTGTGAATATAGGCTCTGTTGTTGGGGGTTCTGTTGTGGTGGGGGCTTGTGTTGTAGTAGTAGTAGTTGTTGTTGTTGTTGTGTCAGGTTTCGGTGGCACAGTTGATATCAACACCCAGCCTTCAGGTGGTGTTATTGGGGACCATATTTCTGGAAAAAAGGTTATCATTGTGACTTGTGATACCTACTTAATTAAGTAAAGCAGTCAAAGCGACCAAGTAGATACAAATAGTGTTCAGACTCGTAGCTATGCCTCTACCCACACCTAACGGCTGAAAGATATTAAGAATAAGAATGGTTTATTAGCTGATAAAATAGATACACACAAATACTGACTTAATATACACATGCATGCCTATTCCTACCAGCCAATATGGCCGCCACTCAGCTATGTGTCGTGAGAAGATCTGAAGATGATTTTGATCATACTATCGCATTTCTAATAAAATCACTGTTATTTGGGAATAAAAAGATTTTCTTTCACTTGAAATTATTAATCTGAATTTAATAGAACACACTGACAGGTAACACCTAGTTAGGAGAGAAATTCTCGAGTTGCAACCAGGAACCGACCGTCGATATCGTAAATCGTAGGAGCTTTGACTATATAAACATATTATAGTCAAAGCGTAGGAGCTGTGGACAAACGTTGGATGTAGGTGGCAATTATAGGCTTCATAAGGGGAGGGCTTTTGTTCAAAATTGACGTTTTCCGGCTGATGATGATGGCATTGTTTCGCGCATTAGTGTGCCAATGGGCTTAAAAGTGGGCCATTTTACCCATTCTTATCTCGAGCCCCTTTCTTGATCATGACCGTCATAGTCATGATTTAGCAAATGATTCGACGTCGCGCGGACCTCGTGGCACGGAGTCGTGCTGTGATCGTGCTACTTGCGAGTAGGTACAGTCTGTTCCAAATGGCATTACACGAATTTGACATAAGCATTTTTTTTCAAGTGGAAAGAGAACCTGGCTATGAAGCTTAAGGTCCAGGGTTCGATCCCCGGTCGGGGCAATATTAAATACACAGTGTGTATATTTATCTATATTAGTATGTGTATCCGTTTTCACACTGAAAAAAAGGATAGCTAAACTAGTTTGGCTGCTTGACGTTTAGCCAAAATTTACTAATTAGGAACCAAAATTATGCTAATATTGCTAAACTGATTTTGTAAGACATCATCACCTAACTTTTAGCAACTGTTTTTGTAGTTACGCAAGCAACAATTTTTTTTGTTACTGTTAGCAAATTTTTTTTTTTTTTTTCAGTGCGAGTAGGTAGTTAGGTACCCATAGAACAAGCTTTGTTTAGTTTGAGACTAGGTCAATTGGTGTTAATTGTCCCATATTATTCTTTTTTTAATATTTTTTTCACCCATGACGCAAAAATAGGGGTGTTAAGTTCAATGCCAAAGTCTGTCTGTGGCATCGTAGCTCTCGTTTGTTTTTTGCTAGTGTCAAATCGCTCTAATGTTATATGGAATCAAGTATAGTGCTCTCGCTGATTTATTCTAGGTTATCTTGATAAAAAAGAACTGTTTTGACGGTCTAGTTGTGTTGAGGTCAATTTGTAAGGTTCACCGTGTTAGAGTACTCGGATTAAAATGTATAACCTAAATTTGGGCGACAATAATGATTGATAAAAAAATTGGAAAGTGTGATTCTTAGGCCATCTTAGTGCTTTTTTACCGACTCCTAAATATTTTATAAAATGCCAGACTTGAAAAATTCCTCGTGAAAACTGGCGAACGATTGTGTTGCTCTGATTATTAACTCTGATTGAGTTCGAAACGTGTCAGCGTGGTGTGTTGGTAATGATAATGGTTTGTAAGAGTGATGTATGTGCTCTTACAGTGGTGGACTGGTGGATAAGCTGCTTGAACACACATTGGTTGCATCTTAGGCATAATAACTATCTTGTAAAGTCGTCGTGAAGTAATTGTTTATACGCAGTTCATTGTTCAACTGATGTTCAAAGCTTAATTCATGACTACATTTTAAATAAATAAAAAAACAATGGAAAACTTATAGGGTGTTCAGTCAAAGTAACATAACCAACTCCCGAAATATTTGAATTTAATTTTCAAACATCCTACTAATATGGTTGCGGCCACCCTTGGTAGAAGGGCCGGGCCGAAAATATGGTTGCGGACACCCTTGGCAGAAGGGCTGGGCTGAAAATATGGTTGCGGCCACCCTTGGCAGAAGGGCTGGGCTGAAAATATGGTTGCGGCCACCCTTGGCAGAAGGGCTGGGCTGAAAATATGGTTGCGGCCACCCTTGGCAGAAGGGCTGGGCTGAAGATATGGTTGCGGCCACCCTTGGCAGAAGGGCCGGGCTGATTATATGGTTGCGGCCACCCTTGGCAGAAGGGCCGGGCTGAAAATATGGTTGCGGTCACCCTTGGCAGAAGGGCCGGGCTGAAAATATGGTTGCGGCCACCCTTGGCAGAAGGGCCGGGCTGAAAATATGGTTGCGGCCACCCTTGGCAGAAGGGCCGGGCTGAAAATATGGTTGCGGTCACCCTTGGCAGAAGGGCTGGGCTGAAAATATGGTTGCGGCCACCCTTGGCAGAAGGGCCGGGCTGAAAATATGGTTGCGGCCACCCTTGGCAGAAGGGCCGGGCTGAAAATATGGTTGCGGCCACCCTTGGCAGAAGGGCCGGGCTGAAAATATGGTTGCGGCCACCCTTGGCAGAAGGGCTGAGCTGAAAATAAGCGCTGGATCTTATCTTTAGCATATGCTGAGTCCGGTACCTATTGCCAAGATTAGTTTTACGTTTTTGTTTCTCTCTTTTTTTTTAATGTACTAGCTTGGCAATAAAGTTTATTATTATTATAAATGCGAAAGTTTGTAAGTCTGGTTGTTTGTTCACACGTGGCTAAGCCGCTGAACAGATTCTGATGAAATTCGTTATACAAATAGTCGCAGGGACGGACATAGGATAGTTTTATTCTCGGAAAATTGCAAAGTTCCCGCGGGATAGCGAAAAAGGAATTTTATGCGGACGGAGTCGCGAGCAACAGCTAGTATTTTATAAAGAATGATTTTTACTCGGACATACAGATTTTTTTTAAACACTGTTTTCTTGCATGTTTTTATTTTGCTTGCCCTGTTTGTTGTTTTAGGGTTTCGTACCCAAAGGGTATAAAAACGGAAACCCTATTACTAAGACTTCGCTGTCCGTCCGTCTGTCCGTATCTCATGAGCCGTGATAGTTAGACAGTTGAAATTTTCACAGATTATGTATAACTGTGGCCGCTATAGCAACAAATACTAAAAACAGAATAAAATAAATGTTTAAGGGGGCTCCGATACAGCAAAAGCCATTTTTTGCTATGTCTAAGTATACAATGAATGTTGTATAAATGGTACGGAACCCTTCGTGCACGAGTCCGACTCGCACTTGGCCGGTTTTTTATTATGTATAAGTAAAATTTTGCAAGTTAACATATTGATCCACTTCCAGCAATCGGATTTAATAAAAAAATGTGGACACTTATTTTTCTTTTAACAGTAACTCATTTTTATATGCAAACATATCAGTAAGGAAATTTGTGTTTTGATCTCAGTAAATAATTAAAGAACGTCTGTCATCTGGCCCTATACTAGGAAGTGCAAAATTCGAACTTCATATCTTGCCGTCCCGCTATTATTTAATAAAAGAGTGAGAGGGACGGTAGTTCACACTTCACATCTTAAATGCGAAAATTTGACGTGAGCTCGTTTGAAAAATAAATGTCAGTCAAATGAAGCGTAGAACATGCTTCTGAGCCCCGCCACAGAATAAGTAATAGTACAAGTACAGAAGCTTCACTGCCGTACAAAAGTGACGTTTAGGCATAAGAATCGTGCCTACTTTATGCTTCTCTGTCTATCGCATAACTCGTGTTCACTCGCACGCGTTGAGTCGCACTGAATCGCCTCAACGTTGGGGAGGCCCGGTATGTACTTGTAGCTCGGCGGCGGAATGGCCTAGTGACACCCCCTGGCCCCGCCTAGTTACTAGGACACGGAAGGCCATTTATAAGGCAGTTACAATTCCTGACTTATTAATTATTATTTACCTATTCGTAGTTTGAGGATATCTCAGTAAAGAACGTCTGACATCAGTGGGGCTACTACGAAATTCGAAAATCGAAGTTCATATCGCACCATCCCTCTCACTCTCGTATTAAAAAATATTAGCGTCAGCGGGACGGCAAGATACGAACTTCGATTTTTGAATTTCGTAGTACAGCCTCGCAGGCTCAGCGTCATTTCGCTAGTCACTTGTCATGCGCGCCGCGTATCGCGGCCGGCGCCCGCGCACCGCAGGGCTCACTTTCTTTCCGACCCCGCTAACTTACTTTTACGATTTGGCACCGATAAGTAAAGCTACGGTTTTGCTATGAAAGTGTTTGTTGTAATTGTGATGCTTTTAGTTTCATGTTTTAACTGATCTGAGATATTTTGTGTCGATTTAATATGAAATTTTTATGACCTGATTTTTCTTGTTTGTTGCAAATTTGTTTAACACGCTCAGCGTAAAAGATTATAACGCAGTATCACCGAATTATGTACCAATTTTATAACCGATAGGCCAAGGTTTTCTATTAGAATACTGGGAAGCCATTATATTCATCAACACTGCTCAGCTTTTAACAAAGCGCAGCCCAATTGCCCCAAAAACATGTCTGTGCTGAAATTGTGCTTTAAAAAAACACCAAAAAACCCGACTGCCTTACAAACACTTAAAAGGAAAAGAAAAGTCTTGGTCTAGAACTCTGTTAAGTAACTTACCCCCTTATTCATAAACGACAATCAAACCTATTTTAGTTAAAATGCCGCTAAAATTCGTTTGTCCTTATCTGTCACTTCGACATTTGTATTTGTTAGAAAGGGACAAAGCATTTGTTAGTTAACATAGGCTTGTTAAGTTTTATGAATAAGGGGGTTAATGTTTAACAATCGGGACCGGGACCCATTACAAGGATTTTTTTAGACGGTCAGGATTTTAAATTTGGACTTCCCACGGGGCGCAGGCTAAACTGCGAGCAACTGCTATTTAATAAAAAAATTAAGGAAAAGCTGCAGGACCAAAACTTATAGGTTTATAAACAAGCTAAAATGACTCAACAAATGGCGTCCAAATCGTACTTCCAGGTAATAGTACGTATGAAAACCAAAAGACACCATGTCAGGATAAAGTTATGGCTTTTAAGACTCACGGAAGAACACTACAAAGTTGTTTTCTGTTTGAAGGTGTATCGACTTATTACATCTTTGTCGTGACATATTTTCGTCGTCACCCACGCTCTCGGTACGATCATCTACTGGACGTTACTCTTTGAACTATAAAATAGGCTAGGAGTTAGTGCTGTGAATATCGGATACAAATAAATGACTAAGGGGCTGTTTCACCATCCATTGATTAGTGTTAACTGTCGGTTAATTGTGATGCCGTCTCTATTTGTTTTGTTCGAATAGACGGAGACGGCATCACATTTAATCGTCAGTTAACACTAATCAATGAATGGTGAAACAGCCCCTAAATAAAATGATTTTAGACGACCGGATAGCTCAGAGGTAGAGAAGAAGCGGTCGACGCATTTGCATGAAAAATACGAGTGTTTGTTCTTCTGTCTTGGGTACTAACCCATAACAAGCTATGCATTAGGTCGGTTGGTATGAAGTGTCTCGTGATGTTAACTTATTTATTTTAACGAATAAGGTATCATTTCTAGCACCTTGCTCTTGGCCTAGCATGCGCATGACAATGATTTATTGAGAATCGATAGACGAACATAAGAAACCGTTCAAGAGCTGATGATGAATGGCAGATAATCATAAGTTTTAGAATAATTAAGATAGTTTACGGTATAGTCCGCTCACGCGTTCAATGAGTCATACAAACGAGATACGGGGTTTTTATGGAAAGGTAAAAGTTTTTTCTTGCGATCAATGAATCATCATCATTATCATCATCATCATCATATCAGCCGTAGGACGTCCACTGTTGGACATAGGCCTCCCCCATGAACCATGACCATTGAATGGAATACGATGTTTGATAATAATTCCTGAATTTGCCATATCCTGTACATAATATTGATTATAATGTTTTAAACTTTCGTGATTATCACTCATAGTCAAAATACCACAAACGGGAGTAGACTGAAGTGTAGGGCGCGCTACTAGGCAGACTTGACACCCTACACTTCAGTCTACTCGTGACCACGGCCATTGTAATGTGGTCGAAACGTCGAGGTATATAATTACTCATGTGTTTTAGCCTGATAAGTCCAGTTTGTGGTATTTTGACTATAATATTGATTATCATGAAAAATGTATACATAAGGTACAATTTTTAGTTAAGGGAAAAATTAATTCGGTTGAAAATTGGATTTATAGATTTTTTTTGAAAAATCTACCTATGTATATTTGTGGTTTATGTATTGCTTACTATGTGTTGGTGTTCAGTAAAGAGTTAAGTATTGTATTGTATTGTATATCTTTACGTTCGATTCTACTCACATAACTGAGCTATTTTTGTTTTAAAACTTTTTGAAAACATGTACCAATGCTTTTTTATCCATACAGATTAAATGTAAATAAATATAAAGTGATGGGAACGGATTATTTGATACATCTCTGTACAAAACGAGATTCTTAGCAATAAAATTGTTTGTTTTTTTAGCTTCGTAGGCATTTTCCACTGAGTTGCGAAGTGGCTGATGACCCTGCGGAGACCATGTTCCATATGACTTCTCATCAAGATCCAAAGCAATTAATTCAGAATCCATTACCGGTTCCTTAACCCTAACTGTTTGATGTTTGCGCGAGGTTTGTAAAGGTACCTATAAAATACGTATAATTATGTTACGAAGGTATTTTTATTAGCAACCTGTGAACGCGTGGATCATTGGATGTGGCAATTGAATTAAAATTTCGAGATTTTACAAACGGGAAGTAGGTACAGAACAAATCGATTCACGTACTCGTATAAGAGCTGGCACGAATTAATTTAATGAGTGAATTAAAGTACCTACCTGTGTGTTACGTACGAATTTGAATACACTTCACACAAATATAAAAATGACATACATCTGCCATTTTCCTGAAAAAATGTCTTAAGTAAGTCCGGCTCTTGTAAATCTATCTGTGTATAGTATCTTCTCAAAAAATATTTTTTTTTTTCAAAATTGGTTCATAAATAATGAAGTTCTGAGGTGAAAACAAAAAGAAGTGCGACGGAATTGAAAACTCCTACAGTTTGTAAAGTGGGTAGTATAGAATAGAATTATTTATTTACACTGACGGACTAAATATTTGTTATTTTCTAACATAAACTCTGAGCATAACGCGCCGAGTAACAGTCTTGATTATTATCTAGGATTCTGTTATGAAATTTATATAAAGTATCAACTTACCATCAGCAGCCGTAGTATTTTCTGGTGCCTTAGTCGCAGCATCAACGGTGCTGGACCATGTGACCAAAGGCGGAAAGTCTGTCGTAGGCTTCACAGATGTAGTTGTCTCAGCTTCCGTCACTGGCTTTAAAGTCTCTATTTCAGTCACAATTTCCGTCGTCTCTTTGACTACCTCTGTAGTCGAAGGAGCTTCGGTTGTTGTTGGTTTCTTTGTTGTTGTTGTTGTTGTTGTCGTAGTTGTGGAAGTAGTAGTAGGTGGTTCCGTGGCAAGTTCTGTTGTTTCTATAAGTTTCTCCGTCGTTGGTGCTTCTGTTGTTGTTGTTGTTGTAGTTGTAGTAGTAGTAGTACTAGTCGATGTTGTAGTTGTTTCAGGCGCTGTTGTTGTTTTTGTAACAGTAATGGTTGTCTCTGGCCGGGTAAATGCAGGACGTGAGCTGGTAGGTTGGGGTAGTATGGTTATGTTTAATCTTGGTGGAGATGGTAAAGGTTTTTTAGTAGTAGGTGGTCTCTTAGGTGGTGGTCGATACGGAGGTTTCCTGGTAGTATTATACACTGACAGAGTTGGTCTCGGTCGATTCGTTTGGATGTACTGTGGCTTAGTGAAGTTAGTAGGTCTGAAAGTAGGTCGAGGCTTGTACGTTGGCTTGATTGGTCTTCTTGTGGGTGGTTTTATTGTAGTCGGTTCAGCCGTGGGAGTTGTTTTAGTTGCTTCTGTCGATTTTTCTGTTACTAAATTACTCTCTCCTGACACTGTTTGGAATGTAGACAGTTTAATAGCAACCTCTGTCACCGTCTCACTGCTAGGTTTAATCTTTGTAGTACTTTCTAATTCTAATGTAGTTTTATCATCATCTGGAATTTTATTATCGATCGAGTCATCAGATTTTGTTTCCATATCAAGCCTATCAGCTACAGTAGTTCTCTCAGTTGATCTTTCCTTTTCTGGATCTTTAGTGTAATCGATTGGTTTTCTAGTCGTGACTTCTTTATCTTCGGTTTGTGGGTGGACAAAATTGGCATTGTCTATGGTATTGTCATCTATATTGTTTATCTGTGGGATGATGTTTTTGTCTTGGACTTGACAGCAGGAGCCGAAATAGAACCTGTCTATACAAGTGCCTAGATGCGTCCCATTAGCTTTTAGGCAGTCTATGGCGAACATACATAGGCCTTCCTGCCCCGTTCGCCTTGATATACAGGGCAAATGTCTTATATTCCTAGCTAGTGGCACTGGACCTGAAACAAGACAAAAAAACGATTAATCTTAAAGTTGGTGACCATTATTTCGCATAACATTAAAATTGTTAACGCGCATAGGTTACCGATTTGGTAGGTATAACATAATTGTGCATAGAATTTGAGCGTAATAATGAATCCGTATTAATTGAAACTTGCATGAAATTTTAATTTTCATAGTAAATTTGAGGTATAATGAATCCGTATTAATTGAAACTTGCATGAAATTTTAATTTTCATAAAATGAATTCATTAATAATGTAGCAAAACCGACTTGGTTAGGTTCAGAGCGCTATAAAAACCGACTAAGTAAGAGTCCGACCCGTGCACCAAGGGTCCCTTACATCTATAAACAATAGGAAGACACTGTTCGTAGTTAACAGCCCCTAAGAGATAAATTAGACGGGTTAATGTTTTTACTTAGACCAGTGTTTTTCAAACTTTTTTATTTGCCCCCTTGGGTTAAAAAATATTTGGCGACCCCCTGCTTACCTCCACTGACAGTTAGTTAATAATCATACACAATAAGAGTGAGAGCATTTTATAGACACTGCGACCCCCTTAAGGGTCATCCGCGGCCCCCGGGGGTTCATGACCCACAGATTGAAAAACACTGTGTTAGACCGAGTTACGCTTTAAAAAAATCATTCAAACTTTGTAAATAATATTAATTAGCAAAGGAAAAATAATAGGATTCCCTTTGTCACCCTCGGGCACGGAACCCTAAAAACAGTAGAATGATTCATACTGGACAAGACCCGTGCAACAGCTATACCTAACTCTTTATCCTCTCCTTCTCTATTACTCCTCCTCCTTCCTTCCTCCTAATCCTTTGCGATAATATAAGTATAATCTAGGAGCAGAAGACGATGCCAGAGTACGCTACCTCCAGACAAAAAAGAAAAGAAAATTTAGTTTTTTTTTAGAAAGTTTATTAGAGCAATGTCAAGCACAAGAATGAATTTGAAAAATTAAAATTAAGATAAATGAATTTCAGCAAGGACCATATAAGGCCCTTGATTTCAATTTTCAGCTGCTGAAGTTTATTTGAGCGCCATCTATTGCGGCCATGGGTAAGCGTTGAGACAGCGTCATCTGTGCCAACATTGACGAACTACTAAGTCTTTAGGTAATCGAAATTGATGATGTGATAAAGCTACGATCGATTAATATCGTTTCAAATTGCTATACATCAGGTAATACTATTCGAAAGTGCTAAAAATCCGTGCAAGATTAGTCTAATAAGTAGTCTTGACTTTTTTTAACAGACATAGCACATAAGACCTAGACGTGGCTCACCAGCTTTGTTAATTTGTATAATTATTTCAAAAATTTAAAATTCTTTACTCAATGAACAATTTGTACTTTATAAAGTACCTACATTCAGTCGCTATTCTTAGTGTTAATTGGTCCTTTGTAAAGTACGCGAGGGCTCACGAGGACATACAAAATTACAAATCTTGTGTTACGGTTTTTGTGGTCGCATTTTTCCGAATCGGCTGGGCCAGTTTTTATTTTATTTTTTCTGTTTATTTGTAGATCATCATCATCATCATCATCATCCCAGCCTATATGCGTCCCACTGCTGGGCACAGGCCTCCTCTCAGAACAAGAGGGCTTGGGCCGTAGTTCCCACGCGGGCCCAGTGCGGATTGGGAACTTCACACGCACCATTGAATTGCTTCGCAGGTTTGTGCAGGTTTCCTCACGATGTTTTCCTTCACCGCAAAGCTCGCGCAAAGCTTATTTGTAGATATGAGGTCTTAATTTTCCAACCTTCTACCCAACATCCATCTCACCACCCCCAACGGCAGAACAACGTAAAGTTTTCCGGGTTAGCTAGTTATAGTTACAGTTTTCTACTGCTCTACATAGCTCTACTCATCTTTTTAATTCAACATAAATTTTTCACAATATTTGCGAGATTTTTTGAAAAAATCTGCCGCCTGTTTGTATGTGTGTTTATCTTTTGTGTGTGATTTGTGGAGTATATATTTGAAAATAGCGAAAACTTGCGCCGAATTTGTAATATAAGTAGAGCATGTAGGAGTAAATAGTAGCAGTAAATAGTAGTACCTTGGTCTTAGACGAAGATTTTATTTTATGCACAAGAGCACAAAAAGTCATTTTTCCCTTAAGCCTTAAGAGGCGGGAGAAAAGTGAGTACTTTAGTCCCTAGGGAGTAAAAGTACTTATTTTTTAATTTACTTAGAAAAACTCAAACAGCCAGTACTTGCTTAGTTTTTGGCATAAAATAAGATAAAATGTTTCGGTCTTAGTCTACGTGGCCTTAGTTCTATGCTTTTTCCGCATAGAAGGTGGCGCCATTCTTTTTATTCCCGTTTGTGTATTGACCATTTCGCCGATGCGATTTTATATCTGTGTCTGGTTGAAAAAAAAAACTTACCGCGAAAACTTTGAAATTGTTGTAGAGCGTAAATCATAAACGATTAAAATAAATTGATTATTCTCACAATGTCGTCTAGTGATAGTGCAAATTATGATGTCGAGCAAAGAGCAAAAGACATACATAATTGATAATCTTTTGCCGCCGAAATCTAGAATGATTTATTTAAAAACCTATGAAAGTTTTATGGACTGGAGGAATAAGAAACGCATTAATTCTTTCACAGAAATGTCAATTTTTTCTCGCAATCGAAGTGAAAAATGGAGTTTTCACCTCGAGACTAAAAGTTAATATCAACCCTCTCGGATAAATAGACACTCTCGCTAAAGCTCGGGTGGCTAACAACCTTGGGTATATATTGGCTTTTTTTAGTCCCTCTATAAAAAATACTATTAGCAGCAGTACTTGCACTGTTGTATTTCGGCGTGGAGAGTAAGACAGCCGGTGAAATTACTGGCACTTGAGGTATCCCATCTTAGGCCTCTAGGTTGGCAACGCATCTGCAATACCCCTGGTGCTGCAGATGTTTGTGGGCGGTGGTGATCTCTTACCATCAGGAGACCCACTTGCTCGTTTGCCATCCATTCGAATAAAAAAAAATGTCGCCATAAACACGAACTTTATGAGCATGAGAAATGAAAAAGTTTTTTCCATATAAATTGTCGTAACCGAAAAACGTATAGGGTAGGTTAGTTACCTACTTTCGGTTGTCCTAGAAACTTGAAATTAAGCATGAAAGTAGCTCTCATACGGCAACCTATAAGAAAAGGCTAAAAATGTGAAAAAATGTCTGTCTCTTTAGTCAGTAATCATGTAAAATGACTCCACACAATGAAGGTACATTTTCCTTAGGAGAGGAGCTTTGCTAACACTGGATTAATAGATACTTGCTGTATGGAACCCGAATCACGCTTGGCCGATTTTTAAGGTTCCGTAGCCAAAATAGCAAAACAGCACCCATAGTTTCGCCATAATGTCTATCTGTCCGTCCGCAGCTTCGCTCTGAGACTATTAAGTGTTAGAAAGCTGTAATTTTGCACGGATACGCACTCGCATGTAGCAACTATGCCGACAAAATATAGTAAGAAAAAAATTTTTTTAGTGTACCTCCTATATAGTCTCCTGAGTCATGAATTTTTTAACAAACTTAGTGCTTATAACACCTAGACGTGGTTGACCTGCTTTGTTCTTTGGATTATTATTTCAAAATTCTTGGAATTCTTTATTCGTCCTTTATAGTAGGTACGCGAGGGCTCAGACGTAAAGTGGGGGTGATTTTTTTTCTCTTCGAACCCTTTGGTGGGGGGTATCGTTGAATAGATCTTTTAAAATCATTGGAGGCTGCGAAAACAGTTTTTCGATTGAGTGATCTGTGTGCGAAATATTCAACTTTAAAGTGCAAAATTTCATTAAAATCGAGCGTTCCCCTCCCTCTAAAAGCTACTGTTAGTTCGAAAAATTTGAAAAAATTCATAGTGGAAAGTAAGTATATCAAAATTACAAGGAAAACTATAACGGCTAAGTTTGCTTGAAAAATATTAGTAGTTTAAGCTTGAAAGATTTCGTACCTACAAATTACGAAATCCTTAGAAAAATATTACTTGATTTTTTCGTAACGGCTACGGAACCCTACCTTGGGCGTGTCCGACACGCTCTTGACCAGTTTTTTATAACTTATCGTAAACTTAATTTTATTTATGTTTATTTTTGGTGGGGCACTGTTAGGTGGCTTTGGTATGTACGTGGCAAATCTTTTAAGACTATTAACGTGCAGCTTTCCTCACGATCCCCCGGAAATCAGGTGGCCCATCAATTTAGCACCCGGAAAGATATAATCATAACGGAATCACATTACGTGTTTCTCACACGTAACTAACGGCCAAAATAACCAGTTTAGGCGGTACGGCGGCAACGCTGTGTACACACTCGCGTCACGCTGTACCGTTGGCAGAACCTGTTGTCAAGGTGAGCGCTTTGGGCTCCTGACACACTTTTTTGGAGACCGTATTCCCTAATTGAAATTTAAGGCCCTTGAATTTTTTATTTTTTTTGTAAAGTTTAAAGTCCTAAGTGAATAATTTAACTCGTAAAGAGGCAAAAATTAATCATCATATCGGTCTATATACGTCGCACTGCCTGGCATTGGCCAAAGGGCTTGCACTGTAGTTCCCACGCGGGCCCAATGCGATTTGGAAACTTCACACACACCGTAAATTTCTACGCCGGTTGCCGGTTTGCTTCTCGTGATGTTTCCGGTCACCGTAAATTTAAAATGTACTAATTCTGCACATAAATTCCGAAAAACTCATAGGTGCGAGTCCGGGCTCGTACCCACGGCCCTCTATTGAGAGTCCATACTAGATATAGATAGATCAAACCAGTCACCACGGTTTATTATGATGAAAAGGTACCGCGTGGGTTAAACTTTAAGCATAAAATAAAATAAAAAACAACATCTACGTACATATACAGGATGTGGCCTGTAACACGAGTACCTAAGTAATTAAAACACAGATCGTATCTACTCGTCAAATTTAACAACATTAGTTCAGAGACTTATAAAAATAAGTAGGTTTTTTTTTATTTCTAAGTACTAGCTTTAGCCCGCGGCTTCGCCCGCGTGGAATTCGGTTCATTTTTCGGGGATGAAAAGTACCTAGCCTAAGTAACTCTCTGGCTCATAAACTACGGATCTCCATGCCAAAAATCAGGTTGATCCTTTGCTCCGTTTCGACCTGAAAGACGGACAAACATACGAACAAACAAACACACACTTTCACATTTATAATATTAGTATGGATTACACATTAAAGTTTAGTACCTGGGCGACCGAGCTTTGCTCGGGCTAAAACTAGATAATAAGCGTTTTTCCAGAGACAAGAGCAAGCTAGACCGATTTGTTATCCCCAAAAACCCTTAGTTAAATAGATTAGATTCGAAGAAGCAATGTAAAGCAAAATGTTTGATGTTTGTTAGCGCGACAGGCGAGAGGCGACGTGGATGATGAGGGATATTGCCTGTGAATTCGCCGCTAGAGGCGCTAGTGTAGTGTGAATGTCAAACGTCACTGTCAATGTCAACTTGACAATGTCAAACTCTTTCGGGTGAGCTACGTGGGTTTATTTATAATTAGAATAATTTTACGACTATTTAGCAATACCTGAAATTAATTATGGCAAATATGCGTTACGTACGGGGCAATGAATATGTGTGTTTTGAGATAGTTTTGTCTTTCGGAAACCTTTGTCCTCCCTTTTTCCGAACGAAACGAGACTACGCAACACTTGGTGGAATGCTCGATATTTTTATGGTACGGTTTTAAGGTATTAAATATGATTTAAACATAAATTTCGTTTTCACATCAGTAATAACAAACTAACTACTATACTTCAGGCAGGATCTACGTCTACAGTGGTGCCAACTGGTGAGTGCGAAAACGGTACCCCTCATTGGACCTGGATGGCGTACATTAAAAACAGTATTTGATTTGTATGAAAAAAGAAAATCTAAAGATTCCATTATTTTTAAAAGCTGCTGAACGAAACAATATCGTTAAAGTCTGACGAGTAGGTTCGAGCTATGTTTTAATTATTTGCTCCTGGTACAGGCTACACCTGGTATACAACGGGTAGATAGGTAGGCACTAAGAAAGAAAGGAAATGGTTTTAAGTCAATTAATTTCAACAATAGGGAATATTACTGCAATGTTCTGCCGTCAGAATGCAGCACTAGAGTGAATAGTTTTTTAAATGTCTTAAATGTCCGTAGAATGCCATAACATCATATTATTTCAATTAAATTTTGGATATATAACTATTACTATTAAGTACTATCGATGTAAATATCATGTTATTTTGTTAATTATTACAGCAAAGTAAATTAAATTGACAAGTAATAATCAAAGTATCTGTCGGCTTTTACACTTACTTGTCAATTTACTTTGGTGTAAATTGTTGGCAATTGTAATTTTGTTAGTAAGTTAACAGTCTGAGTTTTGGTTTATTAATTAAATTAATATCATGGTTAGTTAAGTTACAGAAATAAGTTACTTTCACATCCCTTAAAAAAAGCCTGGCTGCCGGTACGTGCTGCAGAAAGCCATTTGTAACGCAAACTTGACATAGCTTTAATCTCATGTCAAGATTTACCGACAAATCTACAAATAAATGTCAAATTGGAAAAATAATTCCTGTTTCACAACATAATTTATTATTATAATTAACTAACATTTAACTTAGATACAAATAATAGATTGCCACTTGATATACTATGTCACGGACAATGTCACAATGTTCAAATAGGGGACTGGGGAATTACTCACTCGCAGTAGTTTCTTTGGCAGTGCAAGAAATAAGAATAATTGGTATAAAAAGAAGGAAACTAAAAGTACTACTACACTACAAGTAATCCCACACTGGTACTTGACTCAGTTTCCTCGACTGTACAAGCTATTTTTATCAAAAATCTTGTGCTTAAGATGCGGAACTTTTGCATAAATCATACATTTTGTAATTTTGTGAATTAAGTTTTCGCCTATTGTTCTTGGCGTAATAATTACAGGCATCATGAATTTTAATGTATTTTTTGAGCAAAAAATGCGTTTTATACAGTGAAGTAATGATAAGATAATAAGTATACGAATTAATTGGTGTTGGCATCTAATTTTTTCGGAGATTGCCAGAAAATTTGTAAAAAGTCGCTATTTTGTGATAAATTGGCTTCAAATGTCTTTTTTGGCATACTGCTGCTAAACAGCGTTTTCTCCAGAGAACCATTTCATGAAACAACAGAAATGCTTAATTTCGCTTCACTGAGCGTAGCGAGGATAGGTAAATTAAGCGTTTCTATTGGTTCATAAAAAATATCCTCGCACATCTCTGGTCGAAACACAGCCTTAAACCGTGTCGCTAGACAAACTAGAAAGACTAATCTCACAAGTCTCAATAAATGAGCCAAATTTGACACGTTTATGTGAAATAGTTTTTGACTTACGAGGGGGTCAAAAGTGGTTAAAATTACACACGATGCAACACGTCAGTTCTGTTAGCTTGAACTTGACTTGACACGCTACCGCGTGTCTAGATAATGAATAACAAACTTATAAATGTTAAAAAAATCCCGACACTGACATTTTAACATTCAACATTCGCAATAAGAGCCGAACCGTATTAAATGATATTGACCCGGATAACTCACGTCTTAAATCGAGTTTAGCTCGATATGTTTCGGGCTAATCCATAGCCCTTCTTAAGAGCAATGCGACTCGGCGGCTGCTGCAACACGTGCACTGCGCAGTCAATATCATTTAATATGAGTGAGTCTCACGGTAGTTTCATGTTCAAAAGAGCTGAACCGATTTTAATGAGACATAGCTAAGAACTACTGCAAGGAAACTCGCTTTCTAGTAAAAAACCGCATTGAAATCGGTCCTTCCGTTTGAGAGCTCCGATACCACAGACAGAGAGTCATTGGCACCCAAACACCCCTCTTTTTACGTCCGGGGGTTAATACTACATACAGGTCATTTAAGTAGATACTTAAGTTAACCTTAACTCAACACTTGCAAGTTTAAATTTACAAGTCAAATGAAAATACTGTTAGTACTTAATGTTTGTTAAAGAATGCAACTAGGACCGTTATGGTTAAAAGTTTAATAATGATTAGCTTTTCCCCGCGACTCTCTACGCGAAAAAATAAGCACGCTTTGAACATTGATCAAATGTATATTGAAAAATTCCAAATACATTTACAAACTAGTCAAACATCTGCAGAAACATTCCAGAACAACTCAAAGACACCTTGTATGTTGTATAGGTACTAAGTATAGGAATAATACCAGTCAAAAGACAAAAAAGGCAATTTGAATTTCATCAGTAAAATGAAATCAAACGAAAAAAGGTTGATTTCTGTTATTCATATTGAATTTTTAGAAGCATAAAATATTCAGGATCAGATTAGCAGTAAAATATTCCGGCATTGTAAAACAGTGACAAAAACATAAATAACTCAATAAATTAATACATAAATAATATTTAACCGCTGAATAGCAAACAATGGAAAAATAGTGTATCCTATAAATACAAAAGCTAACACGTAATTAATTGTATTTTGTGCTAAGTATCGATCCTACTAATATTTATAAATGCGAAAGTTTGTAAGTCTGTTTGTTTGTTTGTTGGTTTGTTTGTTACTTCATCACGTCTAACCCACTTAACCGACTTAAATTAAATTCGGTATACAGATAGTTTGAATCCCGGAGAAGGACATAGGAAACTTTTTATTCCGGAAAATTGCATAGTTCCCGCGGGATAAACGAATTTTGCGCGGACGGAGTCGCGGGTAACAGCTAGTGTCGAATAAAGAAAATAAAAGAAAATACCAAGTGCGTGTCGCACTCGCATCATGCGAGGTTCCGTACTAACTAATCATCATTATCATCATCCCAGCCTATATGTATACGTCCTACTGTTGCGCACAGGCCTCCTCTCAGAATGAGAGGGCTTGGGCCGTAGTTACCACGCGGGCCCAGTGCGGATTGCGAACTTCACACACACACCATTGAATTGCTTAGCTGGTTTGTGCAGGTTTCCTCACGATGTTTTCCTTCACCGTAAAGCTCGTGGTAAATCTCAAATGTTACACATGAATTTCGAAAAACTCAGAGTTGCGAGCCGGGGTTTGAACCCACGATCCTCTGCTTGAGAGGCGATAGGTCAAACCACTGGGCTGCCACGGCTTCTTCCGTCTAATCTTTTAGTCTTCCGTACTAATATGCGGCAAATATTCAATATTAAGTTTTGGTTGACTGTTACTCGTTAACTTGTAGGTACCGTCTACCAGACTGTGATAGGTTTCCTTCTAAATTAATGAATAAAACCACCACCATAAAAAAAACCATGAAACCATATAAAATTGATTATTATTATTATTTTTATTTTTAAGCCAACGGTTTAACTTGTGGAAAAATAATATTTGGCGAAATAAATCCTTAAGTCAAAAAATTGTCCTTGCTAACTTTCGTTTTTAAAAGACCTGCCCAACTCCACACTATGGGTTTAAAATAGACAATAATAAAAATTCTTCCTCAAATTACGTGTACACTAAAAAAAATAGGTATAGATAGAGATTCTCTTTTAAATGTTGGTAGGTAGGTATGTTAAACTTCAGGAGTGATTCCAAAACCTTCGAATTCGAAAGTATCCAACCTAAACTATTCACCCGGACGGACCCATCAGAATCGATGCCCACAACGCGGCAATAAAAAAAGGAAAGTAAAAATGAGTCACATAACAAAACTGAGTATTAAAAACCCATTTTGCCGTGACCAAGCTGATGAGTGAAAGAGTCAGCTGATTGGAGGTCGTTGACCCTGCGCGTGAGTCGCCGTCAAGGTTAGTAAGTGTTGGGATAGAAGACGATTATTGTACTTTGTCAAAAGACAAAGTAAAAAATGATTTACGCACAGAAAAAAAAATCTTGGGATCCCTACTTACTTATTTATTCCTAGACATTTTGATGAGTGTATGAAAAGACGAGCTATAAGTATGTAAATTTTTTTAATGTTAGTTCAGTCACGGAGTCCACTGGATAGTTCCACAGTATATTTATGGGTGTTTAATATGTATTTAAGTATGTATCTATATCTATATAATTATATTTATCCGTTGCTTAGTACCCATAACACAAGCTTTGCTAAGCTTACTTTGGGACTATGTCAATTGGTGTGAATTTTCCCGTGATATTTATTATTATTATTATTATTATTTATCCTTATTATCACTTCGAGTTTGAGATTAGTATGTTCGATCGTTATATATCTACTCCATTTATTTTAACATTTGAAACTTAACGGTAAATTTTGCACACGTTTTTAAATGACACAACGAAACTTCTATATAATAAAAACGTAATAAATACCTATTAAATGTACTTGTAGGTATTTTTAGTCCATTTGTGTTCGAAATACCGAGAAACGTGTGTTACAATTTGACCGTTAATTCAAAGCTAAACCTCATTAAACGGAGTATAGAGATACAACAAAAAATACTTTTTACACATTGTGTGGCCCAGAACCGGGGATAATATTGAAAACAGAGGCTCTATAGGTCATCGGTAAATCGACCATCATGGTCCCACTTAATTAAAATCAAAACTTAACTTTTTTTTTCTAACAAAATTTCAATGTACGCCATCCTAGAACCCAACTGACGTCGCCGGTCACGCTACAAATAGCAAACATTTTGCTTTACATTGCTTCTTCGAATAAAGTTTAAAGTGTAATAAAAATAAAAAACTAATTAATTTTAAGTCACTGAACTAATGTTGTTCAGTTTGACGAGTACGATCTACATGTTTTAATTATTTGTCCGTGTTACAGGCCACACCCGGTATATGAGGACTCCCTTAATTTTTAAAGAATTCTACTTTAATTATTTGTTGTTATAGCGACTATGAAAACGCACATTATGCATAAATCTCAGCAGTTTATCTATTACGGTAGACAGTGTAACGACACTAATGTAGGGTTCCGTCCGTCACCCGATAAGGAACCCTAGAATTCTAGGACTATTATTTATCTATTTAGTTAAAACTTTTTGTTTATATTTTAATAGAAGCTCCCTGGCACTTTCGATATTGCGTATTTTGTATTTTGAATATTACTTATTCTGTATTCCTTAAGACCCTGTCCGCATTGCGAATTTTTTTCCCGCATTTCTGTAACACATTGAATCTTATACGAGTATCCGCACTGGCGGTAAAAATATCGTTTTTTTTTTATGTAAAGCTAGTTTTCTTCAATTCATTTGTGTGATCTCTAAAATCCTGGAAGGAATACCCGATACCATTTCTATTCTTATTAGTGGTGCGATGGTGACCGCGCCGTCAGCGCGGGCGCACTTTCTCCCGGCCAGTAGGTCAGCGGCCAAAGGATGCGTACGCGCCTTTACCTTGTGTTCCGGATTAGAAGTGACGTACGTTAATTTGCTAAAGTAAATACGAGTACATCAGCTATACGAGGGTTTATATTTTAGCGTCACATTTTGTAGGGTTCCGTAGTCAACTTGGAACCCTTATAGTTTCGCCACGGAATAGATAATAGTACAGTTTCGCCATGTCTGTCTGTCTGGCTGTCCGTCCGCGGCTAAGCTCAGACACCGTTAGTACTAGAGAGCTGTAATTTGGCATGAATATACATATCAGTCACGCCGACACAGTGGTACAATAAAAAAAAATGTTTTTAGGGTAGGTACCTCCCATAGACGTAAAGTGGGGGTGTTTTTTTTTGTCGAGTAACCCAATAGTGTGGTTATCGTTGGATAGGTATTTCAAAATCATTGGGGAGTTGCCAAGACGATTTTAGATTCAGTGATCTGTTAGCGAAATATTCAACTTTAAAGTGCAACCCCCCCCCCTCAAATATAAACTGTTGGGTGGAAAAATTTGGAAAAAGTTGAAGGAGGATGGTAGTAAATATATCAAATTTACAAGGAAAATTATAACGGCTAAGAATGCTTCAGAATTAGTTTAGTAGTAGTTTAAGAGTAAATAGCAGCCTAAGGTATAAATATTACATAAACTTGGAAGATTCCGTACACAATACGAAATGCTTAGAAAAGTATGTATTAGTTGATTTTTCCGTAATGACTACCTAACCCTATCTTGGGCGTGTCCGACACGCTCTTGGCCGGTTTTTTTAATGAATTGGCTGGGCCGTAGAATTTTATGATTACCTATTTAACCCTTTATAGGGCAAGAACCAAAATCGGTCGCTCGTACGACCATAAGGCGTTGTCCATAATATCGTAATCCTTAAGACTCAAAATTATAGTGTTCACATACTGTTATAATCCATTTAAAGCCTTAAAAACTTATTGGACATAGGAAAAAGATGGCAGTTTGGCACGATAACCTTAGCAACAAAAAGTTGGAAAATCCCCGACATTGTCACTTTAAAGTTCAATATCTCAAAAACGGTTGAACCGATTTTGATAAAACATGCCTAAGAACCATCGCTAGAAAACCTGCTTTCAAATAAAAAAACCCGCATTCGAATCGGTTCACCCGTTTAAGAGCTAGACAGACACAGCGGTCAAACTTATAACACCCCTCATTTTGCGTCGGGAGTTAAAAAAAATTGCTCTATAAAGGACGATAATGTTCACTATATTTACCTTGTAAATAGTCCACATTAAATATAACAGGGCCAGCTCTAACCGCACTGAATCCTATCATCGTGTGCAACACCACGAGGGTCACGCTAAAGTTCAACAGCACCATCCTTATCCTGTCCAGCAGGTACAGCAGCAGGCTGCCGTTGGTGACGGTGTCCGTGGCCCGGGCGGGCGGCGGGCTCGGCGGCCACAGCACGTTGATGGGGGGGCCCATGCTGCTAGGAATGCATTCCGGTGACACTGGAACAGAAACAAACAAAAAAGGTCATAAATTAAGTTACAGATTTAGGGGGGGAGGTCAGGCGGTTTGCGACGGGCGGTTATCCTACCAAGACGTGAAGAGGGTGCTATACCCTAAACCTAACAAACAAAACATTGGAAAACCCCCGACCTTGTCACTTCAAAGTTCAATATCTCAAAAACTGAACCAATTTTGATAAAACATGTCTAAGAACCATCGCTAGAAAACCTGCTTTCAAATAAAAAACCGCATTCAAATTGGTCCAGCTGTTTAAGAGCTACGGTGCCACAGACACACATAGCGGTCAAACTTATAACACCCCTCTTTTTGCGTCGTGGGTTAAAAATGATAAAAATTGGTGACTCGTACTTTATGGATGGTCCCTAATTCATTGAATTGGGTGTAATTTCTAACTTTAGTAAGTCAGAGGTGCGACCCCAGACTCGAACCCACGACACTGCTGGAGAGGCCATAGGTCAAACCACTAGGCTGCCACGACTTCGATACTTGCATTTTCATTCAAACTTCATACATGTGCCTCTGACCATGAAAATCATAATTTTTCATGTCTGACTGTTTAGGTCGTCAATATACACCGTCTAAAATGACCCCACACTACATTTTGCTTAAGAGGGGCTCAGCTAATGTGGATAACAAAACTATTGGTAAATACCTACAAATTTGTACGGAAGCTCGGTGCGCGAGTCCGACTCGCACTTTTTGTTTTTTTTTTCTTACTTTTGAAGTTTATCACTGCCAGGTGGTAAGGTGCCTAGAAGGCTGGCAGCATTACCACGCTGTATGGCAACGCTTAATCTTTGTGCTAAGAAAAAGCCAGCCCTCTGGTCACCAGAAGCCGTAATTAATTTAGACGATAATAATTTAAAAATAAATAATTGTTTCTACCCCAAACGGCTCAAAAATGTAAGCACCTGCCTACATATTTACGCCGCTTGAGGCATTCCGCAGTCTGCAACGGCACCGGCCCTGTTGGCTGTAGATCAGGGTTTCTCAAAGTGGGTCCACGGACCCCTTTGGGGTCCGTAGCATGTGTGTCTGGGGTCCGCATTAAGTCTGTCCATAGAGGAGAGTGTGTATACGGGTCAGTCTTTTTTTTGATTTTTTGAATTTTTTGACAGGGTCCGTGGAATTGTTTAAATTGTGAAAGTGGTCCGTGACCGCAAAAAGTTCAAGAAACCCTGCTGTAGATGGAAGGTGGGACGGCGCGATGTGTTGAAGTTTTACCTCCAACTGATGTAAAAAGTGCGATGAGGTAAGTGGCATGGGAATTCCCAATGGTTGGGAGTGCAGTGCCGGTAGTCGAGAAGTAACTGTATAGTGATAAGGCCGCCTTTTGTCTAGCTACTTTGTTAATTTGTTGCATGTTTGTGTTCGTAGATTATGAGTAGTACTTAAGTTATGTATGTAAGCTTTTCTTTAGTTTCATTTAACACCATCCTGGACGCATTGGCCGAGCGATGGGACAGCCCTATGTTAAGCTGTTGGGGTCGCTTACATGCGCACCTCTAGTGTTAGTTTTATGTTTTCTACTATTATACTGTTTTCCTTATTTTAATTTTGTAATTTGTATGGACCTGGTCTGAAAATTGCAATGTTTGTAAGACATGGACCTCTTACGATGTGGACTTAATTTCGACACTGGACATTTTGCTACTTTGACGTAAGACGCCGGAGGGTTTGTAAGTATGCCTCAATGTTTGTACATATGTTTTGGTCAAATTTTGAAGTTAAATGTCATTCTGTTGTAGTCTTGTACATGTTTATTTAACGTTTGGGCTCCACAGAAAACCAGCGTTACTGCACATAATGTGCGGCAACACATGATGAGTGGAGACCCTTTTTGGTATCCTGCCGTGTCACCAAGTAACTTAGTTTTAGTGCTAGTTCTAGTCTTAGTTTTAGGTGGTACTTATGGAGCCAAAATAAACCTTTCTTTCTTTCTTTCTTAAATGATCTAAATATCTAAGTAAAGGTTGTAGTGGCCCCATTGACTTTACATTTGGTACAGTCGAGGTCATAAACTTGTGAGCAAAAATTTGATCAAAAATATCTGAACACGCTTCTACGCCGTTAACAATAGAATCAATAGAGTCGAGTCGTGTTCAGATATTTTTGATCAAATGTTTGCTCACAAGTTTATGAACTTGACTGTACCTATAGATACTCTTCTAAGTCTACACAGTTGACAAAATGTTTGTCGTCGTCAGATGAGGTTCCTCAGTACCGACCGGGTAGAACATTCATGACTATTTTATAGGGTAAATACTAAGTAGTGTGTTCATGTTTTTATAAAGTTGCAGAACAAAAGTAGATCATTGTGCGAGTAAACTTCAGTAAGCTAGTTGAGAAAGCGATATATTTTCCGACAAAATACGATGGTATAACATTATTAAATTACATCTTCATCTTCAAGTTCTTCGTATACAAAAGTCCATCTTTACCAGCAGTTCGAGCCCGGAACGGATAACTGCCGCGATGCGAACGGCATCTTAAGTGCCTCATTTACAAACAATAACCAAATTAATTACGGTTTAGTACTTCCGGTTTTTTAATACAGTTCGGTGAACATGTATATTCATTTTTGGAGCGAAAAAATGGCTATGACTATGCATACATAAGTGGAGACATAAGACTATGGAGACACGCTCTTTTGCTGGCAAACTTTTTCAAGTCGTATTTTTTATTGCGCTCTCCGATTACTCGGAATCGGAACGCCTTGCCCCTACTACTAAACTCGAAACTTGAAGTTCGTGTCGTGCGGTCCCTCTGACACTTATACTATTTAATACGAGAGCGAGAGGGACGGTACGATACGAACTTCGAGTTTCGTAGTAGCCCTTCTGGGTCGATTTGATTTTTGTAAGAGGTGAGTGTCCCCCTTCTTTTTTTTAAGTAACGGCTACGGAACCCTACACTGAACATGGGGGACTACTACGAAATTCGTATCGTACCTTCCCTCTCACTCTCTCGAGCTCTCGTATTACGGGGATCCCATGCCCCAATGACCTTCGATCTGAATATCCTTCTGATTTCTAGGTTAGCTGGAAGAGATCCCTTTTAGGATAAGCTCGCCTTTGTTCTCCTCTCTGTGTATTTGTATTTTTATTTTTATGTGCAATAAAGAGTTTACATACATACATACCTTCGATCTGAATTCCTTAGTTTTCTAATGTTTTTGTAGCTATTATATTAACAACAACAACAATATAGTATCCCATATTTATTTCAAAGTTTATTGTTTTCGAGATATCTGGCATCAAGGTTAAACAATTTTAGGCCAAAAAACTGGTTTTCTAGCCATAACTTTTGTGTTCATTAGTTTCAAATGAAAACCCTCGACCGACACGTTTTTAGAGACGTCAAAGACGCATCCAAATATGTAGATTTCGTATATGTTAGATCTTACACGTCAATAGAGATACGAAACAAGTGCTTTTTAGACAATGTTTAAAAAACTCATACAAAATGAAGTATTTATTTTTTTCAAAATCCGGTAGATAAAAATGGAGATAAAAGATTGAAGAACCGGTAGCCGTTTGACTTATAATTCTATCTGTACTGAAAAAGAAGGAGATACGATTCAAAACTTGTCAAAAATCGATGAAAACCTCGGGTAGCCCCTTAAATAGTCGGCGTCAGCGGGACTGCAAGTTGCGAAGTTCGAATTTTGCACTTCGTAGTATAGGCCATGGTCCGACACGCTCTAGACCGGTTTTTTTTTAAGATTCTCGTGACATAGGAATTCTCCATCCCGTCTAGCGTGAGTAAGAGGTCTAAGGTTCAGCCCACTCGACTTTCTCGCTAACGGTGCGGCTGGCCCACTTACGTAGGTATGGCCTATGGCACTCGTTGACATAACGATCCTCGCGTTCGACAGCGAATCGCTTGTTTGCTAACCCCCAACATATGATTTCCTGTCATTCGGAGTCCACGTTTGGCATTTTTTGCGGTTGTTTCAACATCCAGACATCAGATGCGCTGTTGTCTACGAATAATCTGTGGTGTTGTAATTATTTAATTTCATTTTATTTTGCACTAGAGTTTACCCGCGGCTTCGCACACGTAAATCATTAGATCCAGCAGCTGAATTGAAATTCCGGGATTTTTAAAAATTCCCGTGGGAATTCCCGAAAATTAAATCACTATCATTGGACGTTACATTAAAAACAATCATGGTCAAATTTCATGACTCTAAGCCCAGCCGTTATTGTTTCGAGATTTTATCCCTATCCCGTGGGAATATCGGAATAAAATGTAGGCTATGTTTTACTCCAGATGTCCAGCTATCTACATACCAAATTTCATGATTCTAAGCCCAGCGGTTATTAGTTCGACATTTTATCCCTATCCCGTGGGAATATCGGGATAAAAAGTATCCTATGTTTTAATCCAGGTTATAAACTAACTTTTTGCCAAATTTCATCCAAATCAAACCAACCGTTTCAGCGTGAATAAGTAACAAACATACTCACTCACTCACAAACTCACTCACTCACTCACAAACATATTGAACTCGAATAGGTGTCCTAACTGACAATCGCGCTATAATCGCGATATTACCTACCGATAACCACTTTGCAGCAGCAAATGTTAGTGTTTATAAGTCTAGTTTTTATATTAATTAAGTCTTCGTTGTACTATGTGTTGTGGCAATAAATGATATTATTATCTTATCTTATCTTAACCGAATTCCACGCGGGCGAAGCCGCGGGCAAAAGCTAGTATTATTATAACATTGTTATTTAACTTATAATATTCTCTATGCATATCAGATTATCGGCTGGGAAGAGCTTGGGAAAAGCCGCGTAAGATGGCGCCAAAAGAAAAAATCTTCTTCAAGCCTTGTTTATAAATGTCTCTAATAAAGGTTTTAGGAACCTTAACTTAGGAACTCATCATTATCATAAAACAAAAGAAAAAAATGTACACACATTGACATTTTAATTATTTCCCTATTTAGTCAGTCGGTTCTTTTTTACATAGGTAAGTATGTCTCTGTTTGTAAGGAGGAAAATTTTGGTAGTGGTAGTGGGTTTGACCGTTGTATTTATTTATTTATTTATTTCCATTGTACGGTGAAAAGTTCTAGAAAGCTAAATATAAGAGATAATGGAGTATTCATGAATGAGACAGGCTGTACCTATTCCACAATTTATTTGATAAATTGTTTCTTTAAAAAAATATGGCTCTGTCCATTCGAGGACAATTTTGCCAGTGTCTAGTAGTTTTTGCCGTTGTACGGTAAAAAAATTCTAGAAAACGAAATATGAGAGGTAATGGTGGATGAACGATGACAGCGCGAATCCTAAATCTTTGATAAATTGTTCCTATTTCCTAAATTTGACATTGCCATTGATGTAAAAAGCCAAGTCATACTATACCTACCCAAAGTAAAAAGTTTTACTATTAATTATAAGTTGAAGGTTGAAGTGGCAATGGCGGGCTACATCGCTCAAAGAGCAGATAACCGTTTGCGGCGAAATCTCCCCGAGTGGCGACCACGAACCGGCCGCGGCAGG
This sequence comes from Choristoneura fumiferana, assembly GCF_025370935.1. Lineage (NCBI taxonomy): Eukaryota > Metazoa > Arthropoda > Insecta > Lepidoptera > Tortricidae > Choristoneura > Choristoneura fumiferana. The sequence continues at coordinate 5,268,210 of NC_133498.1, read as the reverse complement.
GCTACTACAAAATTCGAAATTCAAACCGTCCCGCCGACATTTATATTATAGAATACGAGAGTGAGAGGGACGGTACGATACCAATTTCGATTTTGGAATTTCGTAGTAGCCGTGCGGAAGACGAAGCGTTGGCAGGCCCACAGGCGACGACATCGTGAGAGTTGCGGGCAAGCGGTGGATGCAAGTGGTGAGATGTCGTTCATTGTGGCTTTCTAAGCAAGAGGGGGTTTGTTCAGCAGTGGACGTCTTCCAGCTGATGATGACAATGCTGATTACTTTTAATCCCGAAAACGTGCATAATTCCCGCGGGACATAGGAAATTACAGACACGTTTCTTTGAAATCCATAACTTTAACACCGTAAGCACTTAGAATACTTAGATGATCCTTAAATCCCCTAGCTTAGGTCGACATAGCTAACTCTACAAACTTACTCCTGCGGTCCGTAACGTCGCTACCAACTGAGGAAGACCTTAATTAGTGCGTGGTAATCTTAGTTCCTGTTTTGACCACCGGCACGGTAAGTTTGTGCGGGAATATGAACCTGATAGTACCGCTAGTAAGATTGGTCTACCGTTAGCTACCGTCTCATCTCAGTGATATACTCTCGATCGTATAAGGATCTGCGTTATGGTTATGACTGCCATGCAATTGGGATTTTGCATTCACATACTAACGGCGTGGAAAAATTGGACTAAACATATCTAAATATACATAATAATACAATCTAGGGCTCTTGATAGGGTGAACACCTTTGGCCTCATCTGGACTTAATGAATCATCATTTTGCTATCCGGTAAAATAAAAAGAAACCAACGTGTGTTATTCCCGGGATCTAACTGTCTGCACTATCAAATTTCACCCGTATTTGTCCAGCCGTTTAAGCGATGTAAGAATAACAAATACACACACGCGCGCGCGTGCACGCACACACTTTCGCATTTCTAATGTAAAGGTGCGGCCACATCCACAAGCAAGCAGTGACATAATATAGAGATAAACCTGAAAATGTTGAGCGTTATCGCTGAAAAAAAAAACTCTTCAATTTCGGCAAAAACACTGTTTTTTTTTTCATTCACTCCAATTTATTTTATTTGTACCACTGCCACGACTGCTAGTAAATGAGATTATGAAATCAACTTCCAAGACCAAGATCATTCCTGCAAGTAGCCATCTTGACGCTGCTGCTCGACGCGGCGACTTGACGCTACTTTTTTGAATCGCGGGACATTCAAAATCACATTCAAAATGGGGTCACGTGACTAGATTTATCGCTGCAAATGCGACTGCACGTGGCCGCCTCTTTAGTAGGATTGATTATCCGTTGCCCACAATTCTGTCCGCGTTCCGTGGGAACTATGTTTTTCGTGGAATACTAGTTTGTTGGTTAGGTTATTACTTATGAATTATGAAGCTGCATTTTAGAGGTTTCTAAAAATAATGTATTCATATAAGGTGCAGATTATTATTATTATTATTATTATTATTATTTTAATTTATTAATCACATTTTACAAAAATAACAACTTGAAAATCTCTAATCTCTAATTTCTATTTGTTTCTTTTTAGATTTACTTTTTTTTTTAATTTATGTCGCCTTCTGTGAAGTCGCCAAGCGGTCACAGCGGAAGACCAGCGTTGGCCTCTACGGCCAGCACTATGCTGAGCTGAGACCGTTTCGCGATTTCGCAAATACTGTCATTAATATTTACTTTATAGTTTTATTTTGTGTACTTATGTAATTTGCGAAATGCGAATAAACGTTTCTATTTCTATTTCTATTTATTTCTAAAATATTTTCGCCAAACTGCTAAGCAGTTTGTTGGCGAAGACAGCACTCTTTTTTTATTAAAAAGTTGTAGGTTATAAAATATGCTATAAAGCTTATTTCAATATCTTAATCTAATGTTATCTTCGCGTTAAATTTTTTCGCTATCTGGTAACCCTATAGGCTTAGTTAACCTGTTAGGTATAGTCCAGTCAAGCAGCTACGGACTGGTCGGCCAGGAAGCGAAGTACTGTTAGCTTACGCGGGTCGTTGCTTTGCTCCCAGAAGCCGGTCTAGCTTTGATTTGAAAAATTGAAGAACTATACAAGGATATTTTGAGTCAGGCTATCTATTAAATCCATACTAACATCAGATTCGAAAGTAAATAATTAACTCTGTCTGTTACCGTTTCACTCTAAAACCGCTGAACTGATGGTGTGAGAATAGACTGAGACCCGTGGAAGGACATAGGATATTTTATAATAGTTTTAATTTAAGAGTTTATGTACTGTAATCAATATAGGTATATATTTAGTGGCACTAAATTTGGTTGGCCCACTCTTCATACACACATACAATACATACACACATACATACACTGTACACAATTATTTACAAAACTAATCTACAGGTAGATTTTCGCTTACATAAAAAAAATATTACTCAAATAAATAGATGCAAACCGATGACAAAGTTGGTCTCATTTAGAATCTGTGTCAGACAGAGTCAGCACTATTATGTAAGTGGTCGAAGCATTTCTGAATAATGCCTAATTATACGGAAAAATCTTAATTCTACTAATATTATAAATTCGAAAGTGTTTATGTGTGTGTGTGTGTGTGTGTGTGTGTATTCGTTTCAGCTGAATTTCCAGATTTGCTTGAGAGGCGATAGGTCAAACCACTAGGCCACCCCGGGTTTTACTAAACTTTAGTAGGTACTTACCTATTTAATTAAGTAGACATGTATAATAGAATACCAGAGAGCGTACTAAGGCAGAATTTGTTTTTTGCTAACTGTAAAAGCTGTGGTGGCCGAGTGGTTTGACCTATCGCCTCTCAAGCAGAGGATCGTGGGTTCAAACCTCGGCACCTCTGAGTTTTAAGTATGTAATTAATGTGCGAAATTACATTTGAAATATACCACGAACTCCACGGTGAAGGAAAACATCGCGAGGAAACCTGCACAACCCGCGAAGCAATTCAATGGTGTGTTTGAAGTTCCCAATCCGCACAGGGCCCGTGTGGGAATTACGGTTCAAGCCCTCTCATTTTGAGAGGAGGCCTGTGCCTAGCAGTGGGACGTAGGTATATAAGCTGGAATGATGAAGATGATTAACTTTAAAATACCTCTGTGCTTGTCTTAAGACATTTAATTTAAATGTAAATGAGTCAGTGTAAAGACAGGTTGGATTCTTGGCCAATATATCATGACATCCGTGACTCATTTGTATTTACAAGCACATGCGTACCCTACTTTCTTTAAGGAAAAACCTAAAACCAAGCCAACCCACAATAAAGGTAAATGACGGATATCTTGAAGGATAACCACAAATTTTATTAATATTGGGGTCATATACGGAATTCTTACAATACAAGTCGGGCCTCGTGCACCGAGGGTTCCGTACAAATATTTTTATTATATGATGTAACTAAAAATTTATGCTTTTCGCAATTTCTCCTTTATTTGTGCTATAAAACGTTGCTTCGTACCAAATTTCAAGATTCTGAGTTTACGAGAAGTACCCTGTAGGTTTTGATTCCCTTGCGAGTGTCGAAAATTTGCAGCTTAAACGGCTGTATCTTTTAATTGCGTTGGCTTGGAAGTTTGATTTTTTCACAGCTCCAATGGACAGTAGACCTGAGTATTCGATATGAATTTAAGCTTGATACCTCCACGCGTTCCTGAGAAAAAGGGTCCGCTGACGCATAAATAGTCTTTTCTCCAAAAATGCGAGGAAATAAAGCAAAATTGTTAAAATATGAAATTAAATGTTTGGGCACGGTTTTACAATTTAAAGCCTATGCCCTTGCCCTTATACTTTTCCGCGGTACTGTTTCTTTTCTATTTTTTAAGTACCTACCTACACGACACGACTCATAAAATAAAGTTGTATTAAGTATATCAATAAAACATTTTAATACTTAAAAGATATTATCAGGTCAAACATTATTCAATTCAAATGATAAAAACAATGTCAACTAAAATTAAAATAAACAAAATCTTAAACCTATAACAATATCAATACCGTAAAACGACGCTACTTTGCCCCCCACTGGGTAACTATGCTCCAGTTCTGTATTTTGTTTAAATGTCTTGCAGGTCGAAGTCCCGGTACCCGATACACTTCCCAATAAATTGATCTACTTTATATAAATACATATATGAACATACCACATCATAATAATTTTTAAAATAAAACAAAGATTACGAAATTTGGAGCAAAAATCGGTGCAAAGTAGCCTCGTTTTACGGTAAATCAATTAAAAATATAAATTTAAATGCGATGAAGCTTTAAGCTTACTTAGTTCGGAAATTTACTTTCGTTGGGTAGGTTAGGTAGGTACCTTTTTTACGGCGTTTGAATTGTGCTTGAACTCAAAATAAAAAAAAATAGTGCAATTGTTTGAAACATTCTTAAATATACCGTTTCTTTCTCAATTAAATCTCAGTCTAGGTTTTAAAAAAGTAAGAAAACTATACTGTAACGGAATTTCATAACTACAATTTTTTATTTGGAAGTTCTATTATTTTTTATTTGTGACATTCTATAAGGAAGAACTTCGCGTACTGTATTACAGTACAGTTAGGCGGACATTTCCGAGCATGTTGGAGATTTTTTTCTTACTTTATTTCTTAAAGAAAAGAGCTGAAGTAATGTCTACCTTTCACTGCGATTGGAACGGACTCCGTACGGACTCAGTTTAACGACACAGGCTGCACGAAAGTAAGGTAATTCCACCAAACAGGCCGGCCTAAGTCATGATTGTCATGAATCTAGGTGCCCTTTTAACACAATAAGCGACAAAATAACAGGTCGTATTTGTTAGACATAGAATACTCATACTCACTCCTACAAGATCCATACTTTATAAACGTGAAAGTGTGTGTGTTTGCGTGTTTGTCCGTCTTTCACGTCGAAACAGAGCAACGGATCGGCGTGATTTTTGGCATAGAGATAGTTTATGGGCCAGAGAGTAACATAGGCTACTTTTAATCCCGGATAACCGATTACCACGCGGGCGAAGCCGCGGGCAAAAGCTAGTAAGTCCATAAAAGTTAATACGCAAAGTTAAGTTTAAAATAGGTACTTATTCAAGTTAAGTGGTTAAGATGAGCTGGCGAGCGCGGTGCCCTGTAGTACAGTCAACGTCATAAATAAGTGATCGTTTCTGTACCTTGTCGCTTTCAGTCGTTACACAATTTCGTATTGCTTTTCAAACATGACGTTAAAGTGACAAGGTACAAAAGTGATCACTTATTTATGACGTTGACTGTACCTGGCGCCCAGGACAGCCGCCCATAGTTATGTCCCGTGGTATTTCTTTATTTAAACCTGCACAAACCTCTCGCTTTGGAGGATATTGACAGCAAGTCTCTACTAGGGAATGCAATCCCGATCTCGCGGGATCCCGATCTCGCGAGATCCCGTGTAATTTTTCGGGATCAATCCCGAAGCATAATATGACGAGATCTCGTTCGAGATTGACGGGATTAGGCGGCAATGGTCAGCGATGTTACACACGCTGACTGACGGACGGACGGCCGGGTGGGTAGGCGGGAGTGCAGTGCCGAACAAACTATTCCGAGTATTTCCGAATATTAGCGACAGATGACGAGTGAACGAGTGGGACAGATAATAAACTGTTCTACTGCTACACAAAGTAATCCTTCACTTCAAGAGGAATTAGAAGAAACTCTGCGAGCGTCTAAAAGTGATTTTACACATTTATCCAGATCCACCAGCTTAAAAGAAATGGATTTATTTGAGTGTGGAGGAACAAGAGGGAGATATTTGCAGTTTGCATATAATTGCTTAATAACGCTGTTGCCAACCAGTGTTGAGTCGAAGAGGGCCTTCTCAGCAGCTGGCTACATTGCAAGGGATATTAGATGCCGGTTGGCAGATAGTACACTTGATACACTTTTTTTTTAAGAAGTTATTTTCAAAATCACCCATAACTACTTTTTAATCTTTAAGTATTCTATATCTTGTTTTGATTATTTTAGTAAAACTGTTAATTATTGCGTTACTTTAGTTAAATTAAAGGATAAAGGCTTTTGTTTCCAATAATATTTTGTTTTATTTAACCTTTAAGGAGAGGCCTTTGCCCAGCAGTGGGACACAGTTATAGGCTAAATATAATAATAATAATAATAATAACCTCACTATAACCAAGAAGTAGTTTTCATCGTTTACAGTGATGTTATGTTTTACTAGACGAGATCTCGAAAATCTCGGGATCCCGCGGGATTGATATTTCTAATCCCGCGGGATCTCGACTTTACGATCTCGAGTCGGGATTGCATTCCCTAGTCTCTACCCGTACCGGTAACAAACTATACCTACTTAGGCTACGCACGCACTATGCGGCTAACCGCGCGGTTTTAGCGCGCCGTCCCTCTTCAAAGTATCGTTGAGAAAGAGACAGCACGCTAAAACCGTGCGGTTAGCCGCATAGTGCGTACGTAGCCTTATGCCTCCTCTACATATCGACGGATGCGTCGGCAGATTGTATCTGCGGATGCGTCCGCCGAGGTGTAGAGGGTGGTTTTTGCTTGTCTGTGGTAGGTATTTAACGTCGGCCGATGCATCTGCCACTCATCCGTTTGGTGTCGGTTTTTCGACACGGATCAAAGGGTGACAGCGCGAATGCAACGCGCCTGTCCACACGTCTGCCGATGTGTGGACGGATCGCAATTTATCCGAAGATATGGTTGCGGATCCATCTGCCGACGCATCCGTCGATATGTAGAGGAGGCATTAGGCTTAGGGCTCAAATACGACTTTAGTACAAGTAGGATACCCCTATGGAACATGCGTTGCGTAACAATACGCAATTAAACTGTTCACGATAACAAACTAAATATTTCACAACGTGCGGGTGGCTCATAATGAAACGACAAAGTAATTAAAGATGGAATATCACAGTAATGCTCTAACATTTTGATTGGTAAAGTATCAATAGTTTTTAACTTTGTAGTTTAACTTTAATGAATGATAATTATATGTATATTTTTAAATCTTGTTATGCCATTCTGTGTTGTGGATGAATAAAGTCATTTCTATTCTTCTTCTATTCTTAACTCTGGTATTTAGTGACATATATCTTCTTCTTGGGTCTTGGGTGTTTAATATGTATTTAAGTATGTATCTATATCTATATAATTATATTTATCCGTTGCTTAGTACCCATAACATAAGCTTTGCTAAGCTTACTTTGGGACTAGGTCAATTGGTGTGAATTGTCCCGTGATATTTATTTATTTATTTATATATTACTTTACAAATTAACGAGTAATTACAATATGATTATAAGGGCGAATATCCGAGCGTTTTGACCGCTCGGTCAACCGTCATTAGCGTCCCACGTTTATAAGCACAACGGAAAGACAACTCACAAGAATTTTAATCACGCTAATTTTGATAAAAAACAACCCTGGGCATTACCTCTTTTAATAACACCTGCGAAGACACTAATGACAAAAAACGCTGCTTAAACGTTGTTTTTTTTATACGACTGGATGGCAAACAAGCAAGTGGGTCTCCGGATGGTAAGAGATCACCACCGGCCATAAACATCTGCAACACCAGGGGTATTGCAGACGCGTGGCCAACCTAGAGGCCTAAGATGGGATACCTCACGTGCCAGTAATTTCACCGGCTGTCTTACTCTCCACGCCGAAATACAAAAGTGCAAGCACTGCTGCTTCAGGGCAGGATTAGAGAGCAAGATGGTGGTAGCAATCCGGGCGGACCTTGCAAAATATTCGCCCATAAACGCGAATCGTGTAAGGATGTGTCTGTGTAGTTATATATGGATGCTTGTTACTCTTTCCGAAAAACTACCGCATGGATTTTACGAAACTACGATATATGTAGGAACCTATAGTTCATATATCAGAATAACATAATAGGCTATTTTTTATCCCGATATATTCACGAGATCGCGATAAAATCTCGAAATATCACGCTGGGCAAGGGACACGAAAATTGACACAGTGTTTTTAGTGCAATATCGATAAAGACTACTAATGGTTTACGCCTGCGAGCGAAGCTGCGGGTAAACAATTTTAATAAACTAAAAGTAATAACTTCATACCGAATATTTGCTGCACATTAATATGTAGCCCCTTTATACTCGTGAGCTGGCACACACTATGGCGTTTTTCATTCTACCAAGAAAAATGCAAAGGAATACAGGTACTTAACCTTACATACAACACATTGCTGTCTTAACAATATTCTAATATCTTTTTAACTTAATTGTGTTGTGTGTTAGTTAATAATAGTAATAATTAGTATTTTCGCTGTATTTAAGTTCCTCGTGTAACAGAAACTACTGGCATTTTACTCAATAAAGAATAGTTATGATTGGTTTGCTCGCTTTAACCATGCTCTCCCATCAGCCTCCGGAATGTGGCTCAGAAAGTGACACAAGACAGAACAAGTGTTACCAAGATAGTGTGTTACCAGAGATAAGACCAAGCTGGATCGACTTTTCATCCCCGATACGTACCAAAATTTCATCAAAATCGTTGGAGCCGTTTCCGAGATTCTCATCAACAACAAAAATTGCTCGTTTAAAGGATCTTAGATATATAGATAGGTAACTTTATAGTAAGACGTCTTCTTTTAATTTTCGTATTTTATGTATTGAAAAAACTTGCGATGGCCGGATAATCTTAGACTTCGATCACACCCGCTAAAGACGATGCGTGCTGAGGCCAGTCCCTTTATGGTTCAAATAAAAAAAATCGGTCTTTCTATCTTTCCATTGTAGTGTTTACTCTAGTTTCTTATGTCCTATCGTGCTAAGGTGAACTGGAAAAGATACTTTTAAAGGATAAATTCGCATTTGTAAAACTCTTTCTCCTGTTAACTGTTACTTTAATTAGTTTTATGTACAATAAAATAGCCACTGCTTAATGTAACAACAGTCATGGATCAGGTACACTCTGGAGTAAACTTATCTTACTATGCTTACCATCACGAAAAATAAAATAACTGGTAAGAAACAAGGACATAGTAATACAGACAGAGAGACATTATGTTTTATAGCAAATCGAAAAACCTTGTTTTAATGTCTAAACTGCAAAAGCGATTTAAACTAATAAGTATTTCACGGTTAAACAACAGTAACACGTATTTATGGTTGAAAATCAATGGGTTCCGAGTGGTTCTGAGTAAAACCTTGTCTGTTCTATAACGATGACCTTCTTTTATAAATTGGTTTAAAATATTGGGGCGTGATTGGGGCATTGGATTAAAATATTGTTTGAAATCTATAAATCGTGCGAAATCTCATTATTAATAGGTAATAAAACATATACTTAAGTAGTCAGTTCGAAATTAACGTTTTATTTGGATTCTAGCAATGTAAAGAATGGCCAATTTTACTGTTATCTAAGTACCTACGTATTTATTACTTTCTCTCTTACGTGACGCTGCTATTTTTTTGCACGTACCTAAAGGCCAAGGGCCAATATGTACATTTTGTATTTTTCTTTTTTCTTGTCTATTATGTTCGATATTTAGCAACGATGCTCGAAGCCTGTTGACATAATTTTCATAAGACTCCTACAATATTTTGAACATATAATTATGATATCAGCAGTGCACAAAAACTCCAAAGATATTTGTCAGGAATTGCCATTTATCTACGCTTTTGTCCTTTATCTATGGGACTATTCTTTGGTTAGGTAGGTAGGTAAGTAAGTACCCGCGTGCTCTTAATATTTTCCTTGTAAGTAAATCAAAGACACACTTTCGTTGTGAGTAAGGATTCATCCGGCCGGGCACCGTTACCGTTCTATAAATGTCACTCATAAATATGATTTGAATAAAATATCGTAAAAAGCGAGTTGCTTTCTTGTTGAGCCACAAAATCGGACCGCAGGTTACATTCCGTACGGGACCGGCGATCATTTCACTGACCTACATTCTCACTAGGCGCCGTCGCGCAAGATTTTTGAGATATTTTTAACCGATTGATGACGTTTAGCACTTTATTTCAAAAAAAAACTACAATTATTTTGTGTTTTTTTATATTTGTTTTTCAAAATGGCCGAATGTCAATTTGAATTCTAGAAAAAAATAAGGTGTTTTATGGTCGTATTATCCAATTAAAAGCAACAATAAAACAAATGTTACCGCGCGACAAATTGGTCGAAGCTGAAGCTTCCTTTACAAAGAAGTAAAAAGGGTTTTTTATCGACACGAATGGACGTTTAAAAATAGAACGCGGCGCGAAGTTTCGAAACCTCGCACGTTATTTGCAAATGTCACTGGAAATGCTTGTTTCTCGGTTTGAGCGGATTCTCGAGTCGAGGAAGAGCAACAACCTATGATTGCAGGGCCGTTAGTCTCAGTCCCGCACTCACCGAGCTCAAGAAAAAACTGCAAGTTCTTCTAATTATAGTTCCATTAAATACCAGTAGCAGAAACCAGTAAGATACTTAATAATAACAGTTAACAATTTATCACAAAATCGAGTGACAAGTTAGACACTTTATCGTTTTTGTAATTAAATGACTGGGTATTGAAAACTGGATTAAACAGCATTATTTTTAATTTATGTGTGCGCTGAAATTAACGACCGTTAGCAAACTTAGGGTCAACAACGGTGCATTGAAATCAATTTGATATTCACCTGTATAAACGGCAAGTCTCACAGTCACCAAGTCATCACTAACAGTTTTACTTGAACAAAACTTATTGAATTAAAACTGCGTGCTTATAAAGAACTATTTTTTGACAGCCGCGAGCGCGCGAGTTTTGCTTTTTTAATTTTTTACTTTTTTAATTGAGACGGGGCGCGGGCGTTCGTCGCGGAGCCTTGACCGCTGCGCGACTACGGTCTAACTGAACCTCCGTGGTCGGTGCAAGCTCTTTCCCTTGTAAATTACTTTCCAACAGTTACTTTTGCGCTTCGCTGCACTGATTCGTTTTTTAAGCTTTGTCCGGTAAAAAGAAAGCTTGTTGCTTGTAAACAAGCTTTTTGAGAAAGTTTTTTTTTGTCGGGTTATAGTTTTTAGTTTGACATGATGAGTTTTTTTTTATTTAAACGACGATGGGAATCACAATTACCTACTTGTTTTAGGACTGGTAAATTAATTTTAAGAATATTACCTAACTAGTACAGTCGGTGTCCTAACATTAGTTAAGTATCCACTTTTCTATGCAACTTGTATGAAAAGTGGATAGGTACATAAGTTAGGGAACCGGCCATAGATACCAGAAAAATAAATTAAATAAGACACTCTTCTGTGGATTCCAACAATCCCGATCTTAAGAAAATAAAGAAAAAAAAAATATTGTATGTATTGGCAAAATATATTTGTTGTGTTGTATTGTATTGTCTGCTGAACCTGCCTTCTATTTCACCCAACCAAACAAATAATCCCAGAAAATTGACGAACCTGCGGTTATATCCCGTGGTTCTATTTAAATACACTAGAGTTTTTGGAGTGTGAACTTTTAACCAACGACTTAGAGCGAAAGAGAAACATTTATTTACACACTAGCCTGTTGCCCACGACTCCGCCCGCGTGGAATTCGTTTATCGCTATCCCGTGGGAACTATGAAATTTTCCGGGATCAAAACTATTCTATGTCCTTCCCCGGGACTCAAACTATCTGTAAGTATACCGAATTTCATTTAAATCGGTTCAGCGGTTTAAGATAAGATAAAAGACGTGATTATATACTATATTCTTTGCTTGTAGGTACTTATACCTACTGTCTTTAGGTATTGCTACTCTGCAATCACACGTGTTAGACGGTTTAATGTGTTGCATAAAATCGAATCTCATAATTTCGTTTCTCATAACAACTTTTAGCAGAATCATCATATCACCGAATTACTTTTCGCATATTTTTTTTTTCATACTATCATTTCTCTTAATTTTGTAAAGCCGAATATTAACATCACATAATATCGATGAGAATAATATTTATATGTTCGAATAGTTGCTACGCAGAAAGACATAATATCTCATAATATTACAATACATATATCATCCAAATATCCAAAGCATAATATCCAAAGCAGAAGCTGAGGTCTTGGGTTTACTCACAGTGACTTCACGCAAGTTAGGACAGCTCTCTGCGATGGCAGCCAACCAATGCCTGTCTCCGTCCGTGGTGAGGCGCGCCATGTGGCCACCGATGCTTCGCAGCATGGCAACCAGCATACGATGGTCGGTTACACGCAGGACGCGGGACTTCTTGTCCGCTATCTGTATGCTGCTGTCTGGCATGAAGAGGATGTAGCCGTAGGCTTCTAGGAAACATGAAATTTAACGATTAGAAATGGATTAGTACAGTCAAGTGTAATAATATGAACTTGTTCAAAGTTTCAAAAATAAGTACCACAGATTTTTATTCAGACGCATTAATGAAGTAGTAAGTAGCATATTTTTGAGTGGTTCGAATAGATACTTATTTTGGCACTTGACTGTACAATAAACATATTTTTGTCCAAACACGTCCGCAAAAGTTGACATTATTCTTTACATATCAGAAGGCGAAGTACATATTAGTTTATGGTCAGCGAAAAATTAAAAGTTAAAAACATTGCAGAATCAATAAACTCGATAACAATGCCGCATACGAATTCCATTATTGTTGAGTCTCAAACTTTAAAAAGCTAAAAACTAAAATTGCTGGCTTCGTATTACTCAAACGGACTCTCAATCTGTTAAATATCTTTTTACCAATCAATAACATATCACCTCGCAGGTGTTGGTGCACCAAGTCCCGCCAGCCGCTGCTGACGCCCTCCGCGCGGACGAGGTCCCGGACGTCCAAGCACGTCAGCAGGGCTCGCCAGCACTCCATGTTGAGGTCGTCCACCGTAGTACTGCTGTTAGGGCTGCAAGTTTTACGTTATGAGAAGGGTTAGGTGGTTTTTTAGTAGGTACTGCTAATATGAATAAATAAGACGTGAGCATGGCCCAAGCCAACCCTACCGGATTCAGTTAGTAAAAGCTAAGTACTACATAACACATACAAATATATCTATCTCAATAAACTAAGATGATAAAATTAAATAGTACCTAATTAATTATAGCGTTTTTGTTTAGTGAGACAAAAAGTTTTTACTTACTCAAAATAAAGCAATACCTAATACAAAAAAAACAAATATACAAAGAAAGAAAGAAAAGAAGAAAGAAAATACATTTATTCACAACACAAGACAACAATATTATTAGGTACAAAAAAAAAACAACACAAAGGTACCTATGTGTCATTGCGGTTGTGAATCGGACACTGACTCAGCATAATGCTGAAGCGTTAAGAACACCCCAGCGCTGATTTTCAGCCAGCACCTTACCTACAATAAGTTTTTTTTACAAAATTCAAAAAATCTAAACGAAAAAAAAGAAAAATAATAAATTTAATAATAAAATAAATGAAGAATTACTCAATACTCGTCCGCGTCGTACTTGGCCCAAACGTACCCATTACCCCAGCGGCATTGTCCCGTTGTATGGCCAACGAGACCCGCTGGACCAAGTACGACCCGGAACGGGGGTCATCCTCACCTCCTCTGCCCCTCATCCTGCGCCCCAACTCTCAAACCAACGACCTGGCGTCCACCCCCCAGGGGCCAGCCCTATCGACCGCAAATGGCACAAAGGCTTACGTTGGTTCCAAGGCTGTGTATACTTACTTAATTATTTATCCTGTCCGTCTGCGTAGATTTCATTTATCGCTATCCCGCGGGAACTATGCAATTTTCCGGGATAAAAACTATCCTATGTCCTTCCCCGGGGCTCAAAGTAACTGTACTTACCTATACCTAATTACATTTAAATCGGTTCAGCGGTTTAGACGTGATGGGGTGACAAACAAACAGACTTACAAGCTTTCGCATTTATAACAGGAGCGGGACTGCTTATAAAAACAAAAAATGATAAGCCGTGGTGGCCTAGTGACTGATCTATCTCGAGCAGAGGATCGTGGGTTCAAACCCCGGCTCGCTCCTCTGAGTTGTTCAAAATTCTGAGAGGAGGCCTGTGCCCAGCAGTGGGACGTATATAAGCTGGGATGGGAAAAATCACCATGGTACTTACAACATATCCATTTCTCCTGTTCTTCAGAAAAATAAAGCAGATAATCGAACTGAATAAAGATAACTTAAATTAATTTAACCTAACTTAAACTAGGTTACTTAACTCGACTGAGTTGTTAATTACTAACAGCCTTATTCATAAAAAATCCTTAATTGAGGTTTGATCGGTCTGTTACTTAGCAGACTGATTAAGCTTGTTAGACGGTTGTCAAGAAGTATGATTCATAAACGCTTGCTAGCAGTCTGCTAGTTGTTGAGCCGCTGATAGACTGATTAGACTCGTTATGTTGGCCACCTTGACAAATCAAAGACAAAAAATGGCCTAATCGATAATTAAAAAAAAAAAAAGTTGACAGCAGTGACAGCAAATTAGCAGGAAAAAAAATAAAAAGCGAGAAGTTTGTTTTCCCGCCATTTCCGATCCGCATGTTTATGTTGTGCAAAAAGCCATAATTGTGTTAATCATCCTATTTTTTTTTCATACTTATTGCTAATTTATTGCTGCTAATTTAGAGGATTTTTAAATACAAATTCCTGAAAATATTTTTTCCTGGTTTTTTTTTTAATCTTTGCGTAACTTCACCCTTCACTAAAATATCTTCGGTATGGTTTTTTGCTCTTGTCAAAGTCAGCTGTTCAAACTTGTGGCGGCCATTTTGTGACTTAGCAGGGAGATAAAGGAGGGTCTACGGTCCGCTAACTTTAGCAGAGCCTTGATCGACTGATTAGCGCTAACAGACGTTTATGAATCATGTTTTTTAGCATCGGGCCTTCAAGGAGCCTTCAAGGAGGCTCTAACTTTTTATGAATAAGGCTGTCAATCTTTGGTTACTTATAAAACCACGAATGTCGAAAAGCTGACATGACGATTTGACTACCAGCAGAGATGGGTAACAATAGATTAAAATCTCGCTCTATTGACTTACAGCCTTATTCATAAAAAATCCTTAATTGAGGTTTGATCGGTCTGTTACTTAGCAGACTGATTAAGCTTGTTAGACGGTTGTCAAGAAGTATGATTCATAAACGCTTGCTAGCAGTCTGCTAGTTGTTGAGCCGCTGATAGACTGATTAGACGCGTTATGTTGGCCACCTTGACAAATCAAAGACAAAAAATGGCCTAATCGATAATTAAAAAAAAAAAGTTGACAGCAGTGACAGCAAATTAGCAGGAAAAAAAATAAAAAGCGAGAAGTTTGTTTTCCCGCCATTTCCGATCCGCATGTTTATGTTGTGCAAAAAGCCATAATTATGTTAATCATCCTAATATTTTTTTTCATATTTATTGTTAATTTATTGTTGCTAATTTAGAGGATTTTTAAATACAAATTCCTGAAAATATTTTTTCCTGGTTTTTTTTTAATCTTTGCGTAACTTCACCCTTCACTAAAATATCTTCGGTATGGTTTTTTGCTCTTGTCAAAGTCAGCTGTTCAAACTTGTGGCGGCCATTTTGTGACTTAGCAGGGAGATAAAGGAGGGTCTACGGTCCGCTAACTTTAGCAGAGCCTTGATCGACTGATTAGCGCTAACAGACGTTTATGAATCATGTTTTTTAGCATCGGGCCTTCAAGGAGCCTTCAAGGAGGCTCTAACTTTTTATGAATAAGGCTGTAAGTTATGTCTCGCTTATATAGTAGCTTTATTATGGAAAAATCCATGAGATTTTCCTGGCATACAGGGAAAGCTATGGGGAATCTGCGGCTATAGTCGTATAGATAAGATAAGGCGTATCAGACGATCGTACAATCATAACTGAGCTTAATTAGGTTAATTAAAATGACACGACAACACCTTGTGTCCTAGTACTTAACGTTAATAAATCACTCGGTACTTATATATGTCGGCGGCCGATCGTAAAATCGGCCAGATCACGAAATTCCTAGGCATATGGTGAATAGGCGCCATTTCATGAATTGGCTAAGGGATATCCGCCATATCGTTAAAAACTTACCGTTTAACGATTTGCCTATTGACGTTTAGGCAGCTCATGAAATTCCTAGGTATATCATGAAACGCCGCCATTTCATGATTTGGCCAGTTCAGGCAGCTCATGAAATTCCTAGGTATATCATGAAACGTCGCCTTACCGGTTCTGGCACTTCGCCGGCCGCTCTGCACGCTCGCTTCGTTCGCTCGGCTCGTGCGTTACAGAGTGCTAAGTATTATATATTCTGTGGTTACAGTCACAATTCATACGAGAACTAATCACTCCTCGCTTCGCTCGTCGTAGGTACTTACCTAACTTTTCTTTTATTCGGCATATCACGATGTGTCCGGTATAGGAATAGGAATATCAACGAATGCGTTGCTCTAATCAATCTGCCGTATTGTTTCTCAGGCACATCGTGATACGGCGCTGGCCAACTTTAGGCATATCATGAAATGACGCCATTTCACGATATGCCTAGGAATTTCATGATCTGGCGGATTTTACGATCGGCTGCCGACATATACAAGCGGAATACCTATTGTATATATCTATTAGAAAAGAAATGAAGTGAAATGAAATGAAATGAAATGAAATAAAAATGAAATGAAATGAAATAGTTTATTTTGTTTAGTGTTTTGTTAGTTTTTTAAGTTGAAAATCCCCCGATATTTTCATTTCGAAGATCCATATCTCAAAAACAGCAGCTTTATTGAAACAATGCTCAGAACCACCAAAAGAATACCTACTCGTTTTAACGTTAAGAAAACCGTATCAAAATCGGTTCATCCATCTCAGAGCTACTATGTCATAGACAACGATATTGGCGTCAAACTTAGGTATAACATCCCTCTTTTTGCGTTGGAGTTGAAAAGAGTAACGTTTGAATGACAGTGACTGACAAATAACGTACAGTCTAAGCCAGTGTTTTTCAAACTTTTTCAGGACGAGCCCCCCTTGGTTTGAAATAGTACATTGTGTCTTAAGGGCGGTAAATAAGGAATTACGAACGAGAGTCTATTAGAAGCCCGAAGTCGAAGACTGAGGGCTTTAATGAGTCGATGTTCGTAATTCTAGTACCGCCCGTGCGACATACAATGTTTTTCATCACATTTGCGAGTAAAATTTTATATTTGTAAAAGAAAAAATATAATTCTTCCAAATATTGGCGATACCTTAGGCTGTGCTCTTGGCAACGTCGCCCTCTACCTCCCCTCCTTCGGCATGCGCCGCAACGTGCGTGTGCATGTGGTCCATGTAGTCCTGCAGCAGCGCGCGCAGCGCCATCAGTACGGGCACGGACTCATTTACCGACCTTGGGCTTCATGACAAGACAATGTGTACGCGGAATGACTCATTTACCGACCCCGGGTTTCATGACAAGCACATTAAGGTCGAGGGTTTTATTTGGGGGGTTGCAACCAAGGTAGCCTGCATGTTACGACACTGTTTACGAGCAAGTGTGATGAAAAATATTCTGCGACCCCCTGCTTACCCCCACTTAGTTATTTGTATTATCTTACGGTGATTATACAAATACGTTACTTCCACTTACCTACAGCTTTTGCCGGTGACTCCGCCCGCGTGGTATTCGGTTATCGCGCGCTGTTCCCTCGGAAACTGTGCATTTTTTCGGGATAAAATTAACCTTCGCCACTCTCGGGCCCATAAACTATCTCTATGCCAAAAATCACGTCGATCTGTAGCACCGTTACGGCGTGAAAGACGGACAAACATACACACAAATACACACACTTTCGCATTTATAATATAAAAGTATGGACGGGTCGCGACCCCCATTGAAAAACACTGGTCTAACTAAACCACAAAAGTTACAGACTTTATATTTCTGAAAGACATAGGTAAAGGTAGGAAAACACCGATGCGTTTTTAGTGGGTATGCTAAGTAAAGAGTCCGTCCACACATAACTTTCCACGGAAGTATGCATAAAGCATTATCACATCGCAAAAAAAAAGGTAGTAAGTATTGCATTGTTGTACTGTAATGCAATACTACCTTTATACTTAGTTATACTATACTTCACTTCACTTACAATATGAATATCTTACAAAAATTATCACTACATGCTCATTTTGTACGTCAAATACGCACATAGCATTATAAGCGCAAAACAACTCATATCACCAAAGACAAAATGATTCCTCATTTCCACTGTCGGCTAACCCTAATATAGATTGTCAAAAAAATGTGGAACGCTTCACGATTTTGCGTGTCATCCTTGCGCAGGGGCCATGCTAATCTTCTCTGTATCGTTCCAATTTTAGTATATGTACTGCCGAAGCAAGTACAATTAGTATGGTATTTGTTTTGTATATATACTCACTTAGCTCAAAAACTTTGATAGCGCGATGTAGGTTTCCTACTAAAACTTGAGAATATATGGACATTGATAAAAGCGCCATCTAGTTCCGTTTAGAAACAATAAATTTTAATACCTCAACCCTTCCTCAACCTCAGGACAATCACGAAATAAGATTTTACGAGAATGTTTGTTTGTTGGAATGCTGTATGTGAAGGAAGCCCCCAAGGTCCCCCCACATGCAGTCGCTCGTCGCTCGATTGCAATGAGGGCTATCGTTTTTTGTCTCACTAGATGGCGCACTGTTGCGTGAGGTTTTTAAGTATGGCTTTCAAAGTCTGTTATTACGGGCGTGAAAACAAAGTTTAGATTAAAATCAAATTTAATACACCTTAAAACCGTACCATAAAAATATCGAGCATGCCACATGTTGCATAGTCCCCGTTTTGTTCGGAAAAAAGGGAGGACAAAGGTTTCCGAAAGACAAAACTGTCTCAAACAGTCATTGCCCCGGAACGCATAATTGCCGTAATTAATTTCAGGTTATGCAAAATATTCACAAAAAAAATCTCATTATAAATAAACCCGCTTAGCACACCCAAAAACTATGAGATTTGACGTTTCGGAGACCTCACGCTACACTAGCGCCTCTAGTGGCGAATTCATACGCGATAGCCCTCATTGCAGCGATAAATCTGGTCACGTGACCCCATTTTGAAGGTGATTTTTAATTTTCCGCGACTCGAAAAAGTAGCGTCAAGTCGCCGCGTCGAGCAGCAGCGAAGATGGTTTCTTGCAGGATTGATCTTGGTTTTGGAAGATGATCTCATTTAGTAGCAGTCGTGGCAGTGGTACAAATAAATGAACTTGGAATGAATGAAAAAAAAAATAACAGTGTTCTTGCCGAAAGCTCTACATTTTCAGCTTTATCGCTATATGCCACGTGACCAGATTTGACACTGGAAACGAGCGTCGTGCGATTTCATGTGGCCGCGGCCTTATGCTGTGAAATCTATTGAAATTAATAAATATTGGTCGTATGAAAAAAACATTTGAAGACTAGCAGTCTATTTTAGCGTTAATACGTCATTTCCTCACTGCACGAGGGTCGGAGAGTAGCCATCTTGAGACGCTACGGTTTCGAAAGAATACGCCGTACATAAGAGCAGGGGGTCTACTACAAAATTCGAAGTTCGTATCGTACTCAATCATCACTCGTATTAAATAATTATAAAGTAAGCGGGACGGCAAGATACGAAGTTTGAATTTTGCAATAGGGCCTGATGCTACGTTTCGAAAGAAGAATTTAAGTGAGGACTCTACTCTCTGACTGCCTCATTTTCGACGTAAAAAGTTTTAATATGGCACCATTTCGTATGTAAAACTAAATTATTACCTACTTTTACGGTTTTTTCTACTATTGTCGTACTCTTTTTTCATGTTTATTGCATGCCCGTTACCCATAGGATTATAATATACTTAGGTCGTCGGTCGTTATTTAAAAGCTATTATTTCACTTGCATTGATTATTAATTTAGGTCAAAATAATGTATATTTTCGGCCGTCTTGAAATTTAAACTTTACTTACTTTTTATAAAATGTTTGTATCACCTAATAAGAAATTAAACAAAACAAGAGTGCTTCCAAAATTATTTATTTATTCGTATATAATTTATATATTCATTTATACTTAAAATCAACCGATGCACACAACGTAAAACATTTGTATCATTTATCCATACATCACGGACAGTTACCAAAATATGTCTCATGACAGGTTCCAAGCTGTCAGGCGTTTAACAGGAAAAATCTGACCAACTCGCTCTCGCTCTCATCCAGAAAGAAAAAAGGAGACACATAGCCAGTTCACACATTAGACAGGCAAATTTGACTACGTCCCTTTCGCTCTTATTCTGAAGGAGAAACGGAGCTAGTTTAAAATGGCGACGACACATGCGCCTCAAGTGACGAAATATGGAACTAAATTTTAAGTTTTGAAGCGTTTTAAGTACAATTTAAAAAGCATGCTGAGAGCCACATTTTTTTCATTTAAGTTAAAGTAAATTAGTTTCACATTGTCCGTCCGTCGCCCGAAACCCGACATCCCTTCAAATATCGACCACACACACTGGCAGTAGAGTATAGTTTGCAAAACATATCTTGGCAAAGATTAAAAAAAAACTACACGTATATTAATTTTGTGTACCGTAGACCTGTTTGAGACTTATTTACGAGTTAAACCAAATACAAAAAGTATTTTTAATCCTGTCACGAACCCAAATCGTCTGGCTTACTCCAGAATAATACTGACAACGACTTCAACAATTGGCCATTAACATTACAAACTAAACAAAATTTAAACCATGTTCCTTACACCAATGAGTTTCTGTGACGAGACTAGATGGCGCTAGTATCGTGAGATCCGTTTGACAAATTTGACACTTGCGTCACGCACGACTGTGATTGGTTAGTAACTAAATGAGCTAATCATGAACAAGATGTAAAGTCAAAAGAACCTCCCGATACTAACGCCATCTAGCGAGATTTTTCATGTCAAGAAACACGAACAGTTGGTCAGTTGACTGAAGGACGAAAGACTTTATAATGCTTCATATAAACATTATTTTGCCTTTGCTAGACGCAGATTTTCTTTAACTTTTTTTTTACATCTTTTATTTGATTTGAAATGTAATTATTAAAATGGACGAAACGACGACTGAGAAGATGTATGTTTTTTTTCCAAATTTTTTTATAATAACGAACGATACTGACGTTCGTATAATATTGTATGGATATTGTATCAACCGTTTACATTACAAAATTTAACAGTAATTGGGTCAATTGTTGGCTAAACACATTTATCTCGGGTGATTTAAGTCAAACCTTTTTTAACCTTTTCGCCGCCACATCAAATACAAAAGACATCACCCATACGACAGGCTTCTATATTGCAATACCTAAAATTGAACCTTAACACAGTTGAACGAAGGTTGCTTTTGCATTAAAGTAATGGACGTATATATAGGTCGTTGGCGTCGAAAAGGTTAACATACTTTGATTTGAGGTTACTTAACCATACATATTCCATTATGGCCATACAAAAACAAACGACGGTAAGTACCAATTCACAAACGCCGGCAACACCGACAGTAAAAAAAAACAAGAATAAATAAGTTCTAAAAATAAATTAAAAATGTCAAAAATCAAAATGACTCGTCGGAAATACTTTTTACAAAACGTTTCCCGAATTGGAAGTTGACAGAGCAAATGATCGTTGCTATGCTAAAGCCTATAGATGTGCAAGAAAAATCGTCCCAGTTGCATTACATTGCGGCGCTCCATTGACCTCTTCATAGGCGCCCTGCCCTGCCGCATTTAGGGGAGGGCATCCGGGGACTCCCAAAAAACAGGGGCCCCGCTATAGAGACTTCGGAATTACTTACACTTAACTAGTAAACAACTTTCCTTTGTAGAAACATAATTATTTTATTTGTAAAATAGTTTGGGAGGGGGCTCCACTCCTTTGTTGCCCCAAGGCCTCCGACCTCTAAACCCGGCCCTGTTCATAGGTTTTCATTGGGCCTCGCAAATCTCGCAGCGTATTGCAACTTGCACGATTTTAATTGCAATTCTGAGCTGGGCTTAAAGATGTGGTGAACAATATTTTGACATTGTATTTTATCGGAAAAGTTCATATTTATCCCGCTTTCTAACTAGCTAACTGAAGTTTACAAAAGCTTATTGAGGAAGCAATATAAACACGAACTCATCCGACAAAATACGTTGCTATTCAATAAATATGGCCCTATATTACGAAGTGCAAAATTTGAGCTTCGTATCTTGCCGTACCGCTTACGTTAATATTATTTAATACGAGAGTGAGGCCCCCCTGTAACTGACGCGACATTCGCTCGACGTAAACATGAAATATACGCGTGTGACTGACGATTCGCGTCCATTTTGTTAGTGCAATGTCACGAGGCAAAACAGCGGGTCGATGCGAAGAATCAAGCTCTGACATTCAGTATGAAAACGACGAAAGCAATACCTACTTCGATTTTTAACAAAATAAATACTCGTATAGTAAACAATCTTGGCATGTCTTCTACCAGGAAAACGCTTTTAAATAATTACTGACAAGTAAATATGAAACCATATCGCACTGTTATTTAATTATTTGCTGATAATTATTTTGTAAAAGTATTTTGCAATAAAAAACCGGCCAAGATTGTTGTTAAAAAACCAAACATAAAACCTATTGAAAAATAAATAAATTATTATGATTTGATTATTATAGTTCCATTTACAGCTTTGTAGCATTTTTTTCTATGTAAAATTTTCCAATGACCAATGTTCATTGCCTGCCATATTATATTAGGTAGTGCAAAAATTTACATATTTTGTCTGTAACATGCCAAAACGTTTGAAATCCGTGAATTAATATAGATTCAGATATAATACATGCCGGCAATAATTAATACATATTTATAGTTCCAAACTGATTATTTATCACAAATGGTGTAAATAAACACAAAACACATTAAATTTAACGGGCTCTATTTGTTTCTTTATTTTTACAAAATGAATAAATAAAATTAAAGTGAAGAAAAATTAGTTACAACATATACGAAGTAGCGATTTCATGGGGTTTATTTATACACTTTAGAAACGACTAGTTCAATATCTGTCAATGTCATTAATATTTGTTTACCAATAGTACTGAGATGACAGCTGTCAAAAGCTAATAAGATTTCTTCGTGTCTTGAACCCATTAAAAAACAGTACTGCTCTTTTTAAAATGAACAATTAAATTGTATATTTTAATTTTTATTGCTTATCAATTAAAGTCTGTCAGCTAATTTAATGTCAAAATGTAAAAAAAAAGATTCACACAGTCATGTCACCGCTCTCTTCTTGACAGACCTTTCCAAGCTACTATCATCTGTTAGGCCGGCCTTAGCTACCGCGGCAACATAATATGGAGTACCTTAGTATCCTTGCTTAGTAAAATATTTTTGAGAGTGCTGAAATAGATATGTAACCGCTGTTATAAAAATACTAGGTACATCGAAAATTGCCACTTTTGACTTAACGTAACTACTGTGACACAAAAATAAATGGATAAGGTTGGCTAGCATAAGAGCCGACGCTCGCATTGTGAATCTGCGTCCCTTTCTTACTGACTCAGTTGGATAGAGACGTATGAACCACACTAATGACAAATACCCGCTGCCCTTGGGCCAATAGACAAAGTAATCATTAAATTACCCACATATTAATCTACCACGCGCCATGCCAGCGCACATTTGTTTCCTAGGAATCGACAAATGGTTATCGATAAATGACGCACCGCTCTAGAGCATCCCTAGAGCATCGATGACCTATGGCACCGTAGGCAGCGAGTGTTTTACATTAGTATAGCGAGAAAATAGAGCACGTGCGTAAATCTGAGCTATAACACAGGAGTTCTTACACTGAAAGCAGGTCTGCGAATAAATTAATCAAATATAATATATATTTGAAATAATTTCTCACCAACCGCGGCAGCAGGCTCACTTATTCATTTATATTTTTACTTGTATCCTATCCCTATACTAATAATTACTGTCGCCTACAGCGAAATTTGAAATAGACAACTTTTATTTTTTTAATTTTTACACATCAATACATTTACACTTTCCTACGTTAAAATAACTGGCCACCGAAAAAAACTCTTTCAAAAAACGTACAGTCGACGTATTTATTTTAAAAAACGAATACCCACGCGGGCTAAAAATACTGGTTCGTTGCTATGCGCAAATAATAAAAAAAAACGAATGACATTCAATATTCTATCTTCTCTATGCTTAAAAATAGATCTCTATGTAATACTTTTTTAATTCTAACCTCGTTAGTCTACTATGTACAGTCAGCTAGTTATTTAAATACAAATACACTCAACACCGTATATACGTGTGCGTTGCTTCATAGTATAATCACATGCGTTTCGCTAGTTGTTGAGATTCAGAAGGTCTCAAATTGTGACCTGTGCTCGTGTATTAAATCCAATTCATTTGGAATGTTTCTCATAGTCTTTATAAGTTACAAAATTAGAGGTCATTGAACTTTAATGTGTAAAAATGAAAATTGATATAATAAATACACATTTTGTATCTGTTGGCGAACTGCAATAATGGCAAAGGTACATGTTTTTACAGCCAATTAAAGTCGGGAATAAGAGACCGATGTTAAAAGAGGCTACATAGTTAACTAAATCATTTCTACAGTTCAGTTAATTACTGAATGAGGGATTTTCGACAGGGGAAATATCGCTAGATGGCGTTAGTGTCGTGAGGTCCGTTTGACATTTCTGTCACGTTCGTGATTGGTTAACGGTCGCGAGCAAACGTCAAACGGATCTCACGATACGAACGCCATCTATCGATATTTCGCCTCTCAAAAAACCCTCATCCAAAGAAATCCGAAATATTTCAGTACATGTAAAGTAAATTCTTCAGGAATTTATAATTGTAGTTGACAAGTGATTCCATTCATTGACTGATGTTCAAAAAGTACCGCGTGCAACTCATGACTTCATTAAAAAAAAAATCAATAAAAAATCTTAACAAATTGTTTCCAGTCAGACACACCATCTTTTAAAATATTCCGGCTTAAGCTGCGATTCCACCAGAGGTTTTCGATGATGTGTTAGTCATGAGCCAATAGAAACGTATCATTAACCTATCCTCGCACAGCGCAGCTTTAGTGGAAACAGCAGAGCGGAGCGAGGATAGGGTAAATGAAGCGTTTCTATTGGTTCATGACAAGCACATTACTCGCACCGCATCTTCGCATTCGCACATCTCTGGTGGAAACGGTTACTATTTATACATCAATAATACTTTTTGATATAACGAAAAGTTCAACGACCCTCAAACAATTTGGCACCAGTTGATAGTACGTACCAATATGTAGGTACAATTTTCTACTCGTATTACGCAGAATCATCTCATTCCAAATACGACACTGTGTCGAATTACACAGAGTTGCTTTTTTAACTACACAATCCAGGTTGATACGAGGCTGGTAAAGTAACGGCACGACTACACGCGACCGGCGACACGGCAATCTAATTCCCGGGTCAATCAACTTTTTCTTTGTTATTCTGTCCCGTTCTCCAAGAAACAATAGTGACTGAGTTATTAAAAAAACTGTTATAATTATATGCCACTAATGTGTTTAGGAGAAATTAACCACGAGAAAAATGTACGATCTATGAATTTCAACCACAAAAAACATATAGAAACTCATGGTTTTAAAGAGTTGTCCAGAGGAAGTAACCATGGTTACGAGGTACAATTAAAATTTAGATCAACCCTTCTATACACTGCGCGATTTATCAGCCTACCGGCAGGCTCTGTTTCTCAAAGCTTACAAGTCTAATAATATAATTGTTTTTGTCTCATAATTGAATGAGAAAATGAAACAAAACACTAATATTGTTAGACTAATATGGTTCTAGAAACTGGGTCCTGGGCGGAGAGCGCATGGACCGCACAATGAACAGAGATATTAGTCGAACCGTCGGTCGTATGTGGTCGAATCTTTTCCTATTCAGTGACCCTAACCAACGTCTATAACCGCCATAAGCTCGACTCGCATAACAACTTTGTCTCGTTAAGTCAGTGATGCCCAAGATGGTCTATATCGACTCCAAGGGGTCGATGAAGACCGGTGAGGGGCCTTAAGGACGGGAATAAAATCCACGATTAACTTGCAAAAAAATCAATATTAAAGTAAGCAAGCCCAAGCCCTCTCATTCTGAGAGGAGGCCTGTACCCAGCAGTGGGATGTCTATAGGCTGAGATGATGATGATGTAGTTAGCAAGCGGGTTCACCTATATCCTAAAAATGAGGCTAGGTGTCGACGAGACAGAAAGTAACAATTCTTAAGGTTAATTTATGATTAGACAGAGAAAGAAATACTAGCGTGTGACGCCACACGTAAGTCGCGCCATATGTACACACGGCGTTTAAAAAAGCGTTTAGAAAGATACAGATATATAGAATAGTTACTGCGTGGTGTGTGCTACTGTACTCATAAAGGAAGTCACAATAAGTGTGTTTAAAGTTGTTTCACTGCGGGTAGACCTTACGGCGGTTAACTTTGACGTTGACACTAATTATGTGAACTTCCATCTCTCTCTGACGCATAAAGCGTAAAAGAGAGATACTATTTCGCTTGCGTCGTGTAGTGCTTACGATAACGTGAAGGTACAGGGCTGTAAAATCAGTCGTGAACTTCATTTTAGCTTTTACAAAACAAGTTGAGAAACCACCACTTTCTAATCCGCATTCTATTTAAACGAAGGCTGTATTAAAAAAATACAGCAAAACTAAATCCTATCTTGGATTGGCAGTAGGAATTTAAAAAGTTGTAAACAGTTATCTTCTAACAATTCACTTGTATACAGAATACAGTGACGCCCTCGTCAGCAAGTCTCAGTTGATTTGGAACCATGTTCCACTTTACGTCAAATTCAATCTATACTAATGTCGAACACTCGCTCCCCGAGGGGCAATGGATAAAGACACTAATCAATAATTTACCCGCATATTAATACATCATTCCGCGCCTGCGCATAATATGATTCATAAGCAGCGATGATTTATGGAACCCTAGGCAGCGAGTGTCTGACATTAGTATACATATTTCAAATAATCACACGTTCTTAGTGATTAAAGGCCAATAATTCTTCTCAATATCATCAAAAGTACCCTCGTAAGACCCACGTAAACAGTTTAAGAATTAACTAAACGTCAATCATGATTCAACACTGACATTGGTTTAAAAAATTTCACGCTGTGCTTCAGCTTATAATCTATTCCGATTCGCCTAATTGGCGCGCGTAGTGACAGTCCGCCATTTCATGGTATCCGCCATCTTGTTCACAGCTGTGCCCACCGCGCGTCGAAGAACTGTCGCATGTTGTGTCCCGCTCTACCGACGGGGCTGTCGTCTTCGTTGAACACCTCGCAGTTGCTGAATATAAGTCGGACGTCCGACGCGAACTCTTCCTTGCATTTGTACCTGTTGATGATTTGTATATTGTTGTATAAATCTGGCAGCTGAGGTTTGCTTACATTTAGTAAATTACCTAAACGTCTCAAGTATAGGTTTGTTTTATGAAAGTTACTTAACATGGTTTCATAGAAAATCGTGAGCTGGGAAATGAAACCGTTTGGCAAATGAAACAGTTGGGAAAAGGCAGAGAACCCTGTGGTAGGTACTCACGTGCCGTCGTGCAGCTTCCGCTTGATGGTGGAGAGGTCCATGGGGCACTTGATGACCTTCTTGTACTGCGGGAACTGCTTCGTGTTGACCGGCACCAGGAACGGCCACGCGTGCTCGTGGCACTCCATCTCGCAGAGGAGGCCCCTGCCGGAGACAAGAGTTTTGTTTAAAAAAAGTTTTAGGCAAAAAAAATGGCTATAGTCAGTTCGCTGACAATGAGGGTTCAGTGACAGCCAGTTGGCGCTAGTATCGTGAGTTCCGTTTGACAACTTTGACATTTGCGTCACGTTTGTGATTGCTTAAATTAACTAAATGAGCCAATGAGGGCTATCGTTTTTTTGTCTCACTAGATGGCGCACTGTTGCGTGAGGTTTTTAAGTATGGCTTTCAGAGTCTGTTATTACGGGCGTGAAAACAAAGTTTAGATTAAAATCATATTTAATATACCTTAAAACCGTACCATAAAAATAACGAGCATGCCACAGTGTTGTTTAGTCCCCGTTTTGTTCGGAAAAAAAGGGAGGACAAACGTTTCCCGAAAGACAAAACTGTGTCAAACCACAGACATTCATTGCCCCGGAACGCATATTTGTCATAATTAATTTCAGATATTGCAAAATATTCACAAAATTATTCTAATTATAAATAAACCCGCGTAGCTCACCCAAGAACTATGAGATTTGACATTTCGGAGACCTCACGCTACACTAGCGCCTCTAGTGGCGATTTCATACGCGATAGCCCTCATTGCAAGCAAGATAGCAACGTTACACGAACCTCTCGATACTAAACGCCATCGTTAAAAGGATTGTCATTTTTCTATACGGTTCGCCGGTACGGCACGTATTACGCCTGAATCAATCAAATACCGGAATCATTAGTTAATGGCGTCGAATACCCTATCCCTATACAAATATGTCATCAACATAGCTCGATGATTATGCAAGTTGAAGTGGTAACAGACGAGCCACATTGCTCGCAGAACACTATAACCGTTGGGGGTGAAAAGTCCCCGAACCGGAAGACGAAGCGTAGACAGCCTCCCCCTAGGTGGTTTGACGACATCGCGAGAATCGCGGCAACCAGTGGATGGAAGTGGCGAGTTGTCGTTGCCCTTAGTTCGACAGCGGACGTCTTACAGCTGATGATGATACAAATACTGTACTCACTTGCAGAACTGCAGCTCCTTCTGCTGCTTCTTAGCGTTGTTCTTTTCCTTCTTAGCTCTCGAGAGCAGCGGCACGTTTTCCGCATCCGGCTCCGGTCCTGCATAGCAAAACAGTTATAACTTTATACAGCTGCCGAATTTTTTTATTTAAGTATATCAGTTTATAATTTTATTAAAAAAAATATTCTTTTAAATTTCTAATCACACTAAATATTATAATTACGAAAGTTTGTAAGCCTGTTTGTTTGTTACCTCTTCACATCTAAACCGCTGAACAGATTTAAATGAAATTCGGTATACAAATAGTTTGAATACCGGGAAAGGACATAAGGCAGTTTTTATCCCGGAAAATTGCATAGTTCCCGCGGGATACCGATAAACGAATTCTACCCTACTGATAAATGTGAAAAGTTGTATGTATGTGTGTGTGAAGGGCGGATTTAAATGAAATTTGGAAATGACACAGGCTACTTTTTATCCCGATATTCCCACGGGAACAGAATAAAATACCAAAATTTCAACCTCTAGGATTAGAGACTACACATTTGGCGTGGGCATATTAACGAATACACTGTGCTGAAAGATTCTTTTTATGTTATTATTTTTGTGTAGGTATATATTGTCTCAGTAGATAAATGATCTGACCGTCTGTATGTTCGTCGTCGTGCTGTATGGCACCGTTGCCCCCCACATAGTGGGACGCTCGGCGCTTCTCCGGCGGGCCGTCCTCCGCAGCCGGCTCTGGAGGACCTGCCACATAATAGTAGATTATTGTTGTGGCATGGAAGTAGGCAATTGCTGGTTGAGTAAGAGTATTAAACAGACGAGATTGCGTGCGAGAAGATAGCTTGCTAGACAGAGACTAACACGAAGCCAGCAATTGCTATTGCAGCAAAACTAATATAAAGCTTTTCTCAAAAATGGTGAAGCCTTCTAAATTAGAATAAACTTTTTCTAAACATATTCATCATCATCATCCCAGCCTATATACGTCCCACTGCAGGGCACAGGCCTCCCCTCAGAATGAGAGGGCTTGGGCAGTAGTTCCCACGCGGGCCCAGTGCGGATTGGGAACTTCACACACACCATTGAACATATTCTAAACATATTATGACATTTAATTTTATTCCAATATTTCTTAATGCTTTCCCGACTTTTCTTTCATAAAAAAAAAGTGCAGGTGTATTTGTCCACCGAAATCACCACAAGCTGTTTAAGAATAGAACCAATAAAAAAAGTCCGGAGTTCCAACCAAATAATTGATACCGGCCATTTGAGTTGGCTGTATACGACTTGTGCCAACATTTCCATGGCCGTTTTAACTTCTCTCGGTTCTGACACTGACCATCTACTTTCGGGCTTCAGGTATTTACTTAACCTTATACAGAGTGTTTGGTAGCTACGTGCAAAGCTTTAAGGGGGTGATAGCCGAGGTATTTTTGAACATTTTTAGCCATATATGTCTTTCTCTGTCTTAGGAAAATACTCAGAATTAAAATTCTGTCAATTACAAGTTACGAGTCAATATTACCCCAAAGAGCGTTAATTTGTAAACAAAATCTTTTATTTCGGATAGTGAAATGTGTATTTAATAATGAAATAATTTTTAAGTGTATTTCTAGCCACAAAAACAAAATGGAGGCATTCGAAATTACTAAAAATATCTTAGGTTGGAACAGTCATTTTTCTGTGCCATAAAAAAACTTACTATCAAATTCTGGGTATTTTACTAAAATTTCTACATATTCAATTTAAAAAAAAAACTCAAATTTCTGCTAAGACATATATGGCTAAAAATGTTCAAAAATACCTCGGCTATCACCCCCTTAAAGCTTTGCACGTTAGCTACCAAACACCCTGTATAAACAAATAAGTAGAAAAAAATGTACCGGTATTGGCGGAGTGGTTGTGGTCAGTCTCCTCCTTGTCGGGCGTGGCCGCGTCGCGCGCCGCCCCCTCCTCGGCCGTCGTCGACGTCGACGCCAGCGACGCCGCCGGGCTGCAACAGTAACTAGGTTAATGCTCGTCAAGTTAGGTTTACAACTGCCAGGGGCAAGTCGGAAACGCGTATTGAGAGTTACGTGAACATTTCAAAGCATGGGTAAAACTAACCACACAAAATAATATAAAATCTGCACCACCAATGGTATTGCAGATGCGTTGCCAACCTAGAGGCCTAAGATGGGATACCTCAAGTGCCAGTAATTTCACCGGCTGTCTTACTCTCCACGCCGAAATACAACAGTGCAAGCACTGCTGCTTCTGCGGCTTCATTGGTCGGTAGGGCCCGCATGCGGGGTACGGGAGTGCATTCGGGCTTCACTAGTCGTTATACCGCCTGCGGAAGTCACCGCACGCTGTATATCGATTAGGTTATCACCAATAAAACTGAGCCTAATTTAATAAAGCAAAAACGGTATTCTCTATATGTACAATAAGTGTGAATACTCCATGATCCCTCACCTAGGCACCATGCCCTGGTCGAGGTCGCCGCTCGTGTCCCTTTGCTTGCTGTCTCGCTTCTTAGTGTTGCGCGGCTTCTTGGGCGGCGCGCGCGCAATGCACTGCGAACAGTACCATTTGCCGCGCGGGTTCTGGAATCACAAGTAGATGGTAAGAATGTGTATGCATGAACAGTCATCTATTGACGACATTATTCATACAAACATCTGCCCCGACCGGGAATCGAAACCAGGACCTCATTCTCGGGTTCTACATTTGGGTATCCGGTCTCCAAAATGGAATATTGTCGACGGTTTTTAAGTACCTGTTACCTGTATGTCATAACGAGGTGCGACTCGGAAACCATTCTCGCGCGCTTGGGCATTCGATTCTCTCAAACGGGTGGGGCGCTGGGGAGGGTAACAGCGTTCGGGCAGGTGCACCGTGAGCAATATTTTTTTATAAGAGGGAGCAAACGAGCACGCAGGTCACATGATGGGACGCAATCACCGCCGCTTATGGACTCCTGCTAACACGAGGGGTATCACAAGTGCGTTGCCGGCCCTTTGAGACTCACCTCCGCCTCACACTATACAGGGTAGGGGTAGGGTAGGGTCGCCCCGCACGTACCTTGGGCAGCGGCGGGTAGTGGCAGTCCTGATGGTACGCGCGCGAGCACAGCGCGCACGGGATGGTGCGGCCTGCGCACGCGCCGCCGCACACTATGCACACGCGGTCGCCGCGCGCCTTGTTCACGCACTCCCAACAGTACCTGCCGACATCACAATTCACTACTAAATGGTTCAATCAAATTTTTAGTGTAGCTTGTTGTCATGGTAACATCTCCTGAGTCACCAACGAGTATTAACCTCCTGCGACCCACCATACAACAAAAATTTACATTAAAATTTACAATTTAATGTCTCATAGATAAAGTTGAATTTATTTTTGTAAATTTGAATGATACAGAGAAAATGTCAGTTTATTCGAAATATTGTTATTGTTAGTTCGAAATATTCGGCATGTTAATAATCTGTTTCATGTGCCCCTTATACGTCCTAAATATGTTAGAAATTCTTTTGTTAATAGAGTTTGCAAAATGTATAATTCCAGTTTTTCTGAAGTTGATATATTTAACACATGTCTCCAAGAGTTCACGTCCCTAGTTAGGGATCAAATTGTTACTTAGTTATTATATATGTTACACATTCGCATGTTCATGTTAGTTTTCTGCCTATATAGGTATCCATAGTCTTTTACAGTAATGTAACATTTGTAAATTATTACTTTATTAGTTATTACTTTATTCCCAAGGTTAGTAATATATAATAATAACTTGTGGTAACTTTACTGGTTGGTGTATTAGCTAAGTTTTCATTTGTAATCAGCCATATTGTACCGTTTGTACCCAAATAAACATTAAAACATTAAAACATTATTCCTTTTTAAAACGATATAAAAGTTCTATTGCTAACAATATGTACTACATAGTATATTATCACTTTGAACCCCAGGAGGTTAAAATTGTGATTTTATGGGGTACAAATCCACTAAAAGTTAGAAGTTGTGACAGTGTTAAGGCAGTTCCTTCATGGCTCATCTCCTAAGCGTGCTAATAGTATAAATTGCAAACATTTTTCTAACAAAGTGTACCACTGATGTCTACTGAGTTACTGGACAGAATAACAACAAACACTAAATAGTTGATTGAACCAAATACAATTTCATCAATAGGGAATATTTCGCAAAGCTCTGCGCAGGGGGCGACACTAGCACAAACCGTAAACAAACCGCCATGACAACGTCAGTTCTCTTTATAGTTTGTCGCCATGACGGATCATGCATGACATATTCATTAGTAACAAAATAACATGATATTTACATCAATAGTAACGATAGAGCTATATTTCCAAAAAAATAATTGAAATAATATGATATTATGCCAAAAAACTACTTACGTTTTGTGCTAGTGCTGCATTTTGACGGCAGAAAATTGCATTAATATTTTCTAGGGCGTTATTATCCATACAGTCAAATTTACGTATACAAAATTGGAAATGGTCATCCTGTAGAACTCTATAAGTTAGACTAGTTTTCTGAACAATAAAAAAAAATACATCCCACGAAACCCAAATGACAGCTATTTGAGGTCGTCGTTGAGATAACATTGAAACACACGTGAATATACCATACCCATTTAAGTTTACACGATATAGCGCTCTATATGATCATAGGGTGAGCAAATTGTTTATAGTTTGTTTCTAAATATTCCGCTTATGGTATATCCATTACTCCACGCCTACACAAGCTCTAGCAATACAACCGCCCGCTCCCGCTCCGCTCGTGCCCACTCACCAGTCGCCCTCAGGGATGCGTTCCATCCGTGGTTTGAAGCAATACGTATGATAGCCTTTGTCGCAGCCGTCGCAGAGTAACAGCTGTTCTTCATTATCGCCACAAAGGCAGAACTGGCAGTTCTGGAAATAAAACAAGTTATATTATAACCAGTGGGTCTGTGAGCGGTTGCAGGCAACCGGTGGATTCAAGTGGCGAGTTGTCGTTCATTCCTTTGTTCAACAGTGGACGTCTTCCGGCTGATGATGATGATTCTGTGAGCTGTAGACGCGTACTATTTTTTTTTTGACAAGTGTCACTATTATCATCGTTTCTATTGTCATATCGCTTTAGGGAAGCAAGGATGAAAATAACTGTTTTTTATTATTATTTGTGATTGTTTGGTATTGTCATTATATGTGATTATTTGGGATGCGGAAAGCACAAGTCCGGTCTGAGTGGAGAGCCTTGGGGGAGGCCTATGTCCAGCAGAGTTTACATTTTAGTCATAGTTTACATGTTTTCAAATTTACAGCGGATTGGTATTTATCATCTGTGCTGCTGTAATTTTTATTGATTAATAAATAAATAAATCATAATCACCGTACTACAGTCGAGTTCATATTGTGAGCAAAAATTTGATCAAATTTTTGCTCACAAGACTCTCACAAGATGTAACTCGACTGTACTTCTACTTCCTGATTTTACACAATTTTAAACAATTTCGCGTAACTAAGAGGACTCCATTACAAGTTTATGTAAACGTGGAGCTAATGAACTGTCACTGTCAGTGTTATAGGGATCAAGGTTCGCCGTGAGTAGTATAGTGTTAGTGGCGCGCTGTTGCGGCGCCAATCGACCCAATGCACGCCAATGTGGGTATGCTCACAAGCGGCCATCTTCCGACTGATGGTAACTTACAGCCTTCATGATGCTCTTGTCCCAAGCAGTAGCTGCCTCCAGCGCTTGCAGCAGCATGGCCAACTGAGCTGAGGTGTTGCAGCGCGCCAGCGCCTCCCGCCAGGTGGCCAGGCCGCGGGCTATGCCTTTGGTCTCAGCTGTTGACAAACATGTTCTAACTTGATTGAAACTCGCAGCTGATTAGGTTATATTATCTTCATGACAACAGGAACCTCACTATTGTTAGTAAGTATACATAAAATCTAAGAGTATTGTTTGTTAGTACTTAAAAATTAAAACGGATTTAATACTTTTAATTCAATGGCCAATTATTGGACAACACATATGATCTGCAATGATTGTCCTAGTGTTCGTCAGCAAAGACGCTACCTTTTTAACATCATTTATTCTGGCTGGAAGGTGTGGTGTTTCGTCGTTTTAGGGTAGCGACGAAGACGACCTTCAAAAATCCCTAATGAGTTTCTTTATTGGACGTAATTTTTTATGTTCTTTTATTTCTTTTTGTGTACATATCTATTTTTTTTGTATAATCTGTATTTTACAGCGCATTGGTTTTAACTGTAATGCTGTATTTTTTATTGACAAATAAATAAATAAATCATTGTGTTGAACACTTTAGGTTGGGACTTTGGACTAACAAAGAAAAGTTTCCTACATTTGTGCGGAAAAAGATATCCACATGCGTCTCTGCACACTTCCGGAATGTTGCGGTAAAGACGAACATTCTATAAATTTGTAGACAAGCACAAAGAGGCACTTTCCGAGCATATGCATTATAACGGGCGCAGAGTGAAAATCAGTGTTATAAGTTTTTTTTTTTACTTTTGCTCGCAGCTTATGCTGAGCCCATTGCCACCTGCTTGTGTTATTGTTTTTTATTTGTGTAGCCCTGTCTCATGTCTGTGGCAACAAACGATTTTATTACCATTATAATTATAAAAAGTATTCATTGTATGCCACTCAGAATCAGCTTTGAGACAATTTTGTTAGTCATACGTATAAAAAAAAATGTTTTCTTATCATAATATCACGAATATGCTTAGGCTGTGTGTTATCTGTTTGTCAGTCAGTTCTGTTAGTCAATCGCATTCGCGTCACTCTTTTATAAGTGTAGATAGTGGTATACTCACGTTTGCTTTCACAGTCGTTCTGCGGCGACGTAGCAGACGCGTTACCGTGCTCGGCCTGCAACATCGCGCCGAGCGTCGCTTCCGACGTGCTGTGGACAATACGAGTACACATGGTAACATCTGGTAGAATGTCAATTACCCTCGCCTACGGCTCGTGCCTACATACATATTATGGCTTGTTAGATCAATTAGTTATGTTATAGTTATAAGTTTTATTAATAATATAGTATCTTTTACTCTAAGTGTGTTTATAAAGGCTTATTCTATTCTATTTCCCAGAATCTTTATTTCCTTATAGCTTCTGTTCGTATTTTTTCCTCAAGTGCCTTTTTCCCCCTATGTTTTTTAGACTGAGAAATATTAGGTTTAGGTTATGCTAAGTTTGCATCGGCCCGAAGGACGAAAATACGACCGAATTGATAACCTCCTCCTCTTTTGAAGTCGGTTAAAAAACATAGAAGTAGGAGCTCAGTGTTAGTGTCGATTCAAATTGAAAAAAAAAAACGCTACTGTTAAAATAAGTTTCAGTAAAAAACCATAATGAGAAAAAAGCATTTGGGAAAATTGCGAACGGAAATTTTGCCACTATATTGTATTTCGATCCAATTTAGTGTAAACAAAGACGCCATTTATCCGACCACAGACATTCAATGATGTGAAAACCTAGAAGCTATTGCAAAATAATTAATCTGTTCAGTAAATCGATTAATTTATTAATTGAATAGATCAAAGTATTTTTGTTTATTTTATTATTACAATACTTGATTTTATTCCAAAGACTGTTTATCAATTATAAAAGCAGTAACTATTTTTTAATTTTAAGGAAATTAAATAAAAATCGCTTATACGGTCAAATTTTTCACCATCTCTACGCTAGTCTATGCTACTACAGATTATACACATGTTTCAATCAAGAAATAACGTCAGATTTTGACGAAGATTTTTCAAATGAAAAATAAATATTGGAATCAAGTGAATTTTGTGGAAAAAAGTGATTAGACATCTAGTTAAAAGACACGAATTATAGATAAATGTGTTGTTGATTCGATCCAGTGAGTGTTTATACAAGAATTTTGATGAAATCGGCTTGTTTACACTTTTAATAAATTGGATAGGCATAACGTATAGGACATAACGATTCTAGGAAATTGATCTAACAAACCCATATTCGGCCTCATCTGCACTTATCATAGTTATTATCAGGTGAGATAATTAAGAAAAAAAAAAGGTTGAATTCAAGTTGGTATTTTTTTATAGCCATTTTTGCTTGATACTTAACTCGACTATTATTGGTTGCTCGTGTTTGAAGCTATTTCGTATGCTTTGGCTCACAAAGGGGTGCCGATTCGCAGGCAGTCAAATACTGCTGTTAAAAAAAACTGAAATAACAAGAATACAGTCAAACCAGCCCAACCTTTTGCTGAAATATAGCGTATCGATTCGGTACTGCTGTCCATAACGAATATTTCTTATAAACATACCTCTCTATTGAATGGTTGCCAATAATAGAGTTCCTAGGGTCCATTGTTTATTTTTATTGATCAATTAATCAAGTAATTAATTTAGAAAACATTCAAACATTAAATTTTGAAAACAAAAACATACCAATCCATAAAGCATGCAATTTTAACATCCAATAACCCCCACAAAATAAAAGCGTATACACATTAATAGCCAATAACGGAAGCGTTTTCATGACTTTAGCAGATCCGCTTTCATAATGTTGAACGCACATGTGTGTTTGTAGCATTTAAACAAATTTGCAGTCTTACGGCCGACAAGGAATGCGTTATCCGGGCCCGCAATATGTACGTGCTTATCACACAAACCCAACTATCACGACCACCACGCTACGCTGACGCGTTGCGAACTCAAACAGAGTTCATCATCAGAGCAACACAACCGCTACCAGATGTTAGACTAAACATATCACTATCATCATGATGAACGGTTGTGTGTGTTGCTCTAATAATGAACTCTGTTATAGTTCGAAACGCGTCAGCGTAGTGTGGTAGCGGTAGCTGTTTACACACATTTTTTGCATAGATGACCCCCCTCAAGTAATGGAGACGCCCCCCAAGGGAACCCAAACTACATGACCCAATTTTTTTACTTTTACCGCACCTTTTCTTCCCCAATTTGTTTGGTGAAACATGCCTTAATCTCCCGCTATCGTACGAAATCCTCTGTCCGCGATTCCAAGTCCACTTTACCAACAAGTTCATTACTCCTCACGCAACAATACAACAGAAGCGCGCCAAAAACAACAAAAAACACCTTACCTCACTACCCACCGACAACCAAAAAACATACTTTAATAGTCAAATGTCACTTTACCTAGCGTACCTTTGTACCAAAGGCGGTTTGAGGTATCTCCTCTCTATATGGGCCTCTACTGAAGCCAGTTTGTGTCGTGCGCGCGCGACGATTTCGGCCCCAGTCGCCTCTTCGGGCAGGGCGAGGCGGGAGGGCCGCCAACCTTTGACCTGCATGGACGACGCGGCTACTTTTTCTTCCAGTTGTTCCACCTGGTGATAATTTGTTACATATTACTCGTACAAGCTTTTATTTAACTTGCGCTGTTGTTGTTTGTTGGGTCAAATATTGCAAGTTCATTTTGACCCAATTCCAATGGTCGAATTAAGTTAATTTGTTATGTAAGCTGGATGAAAATGCAAATACAGTCACCGGCACCAATATCTGACACAACAAAGAGAGAGAGAGAGATAGAGAGATACATTT
Organism: Choristoneura fumiferana; assembly: GCF_025370935.1. Taxonomy (NCBI): domain Eukaryota; kingdom Metazoa; phylum Arthropoda; class Insecta; order Lepidoptera; family Tortricidae; genus Choristoneura; species Choristoneura fumiferana. Next base: position 5,229,883 of record NC_133498.1, on the reverse strand, counting down.
ATTTACACATATTCGATACACAGAAAAAACACGTTAGGAAGAATAATTAAAAAAAAAACATCGAATAGTATAAATTGGGGCCCGTCAGCTGCTTTTCGCAGCTGTTTTTTAGTGGGACCCATTAAAACTAAACACATAAAATAAAGACATATACACACTAGGCTGTGACGACACGAACGCCAGCGGAAGGTAGTTCGCAAATAAAGTTATATTCCGGAAGAATGTATGGCAACACTTGCTCAGTTTAACAAGTCAGGCCAGGATTTGATTTGGCTATTATTGCAGTGAATTATTAACAAGTTCAATAATTATAAAAGCGTGCATAAATATCTAATACGACTCCATTTCTAAGGCCGGTACGGTAGGACGTGTCAGATAGTTTTGCACGCTCCTCTGTGGTAGATATTAATGCAGGTATACGTTATGTACAGTCAACTAGAAAGAGATCATTAAAGCCAAACTTACAAAAATATCTATGCACGACTTTATTGGCTCAGTATTAAGGTCGCGTAGGTATACATATTTTTCGAAGTTCGACCGGTTATTGTAGTTTTTTTTTTAATGTAAAACTGACCGCGACTTACTGTAAAGCCGACTGTACCCCTGTTCACCTGTTATGATGTCTGGTGTGGACTCACCATACTCAGCAGCTGCATGTCCTGGCGGCGGGCGGTGGTGGCGGAGAAGGCGCCGGGCGGCTCGGGCGGGGGGTAACCGCCATTTTGCGCGATCACGCGGTCCAGGTGCGATATAGACAGCTCTGTGCTCGCCACGTCACCTTTTTCTATGTACAGCTGTCGACAATTGTTATAAATTATAATAGTACATTGTGTGTTACTTCTTTCATTAAATATTGCCCCCTGAATTCGGATGTCTGGTCGTTACGTTGACATTTCATTAAACAGTACTGCCCTCGGAAGGCGATAGGCAGTATCACAAAAAAAAAACACTGAGTTGTTTCTATACCATTACGTAGCTTTAAACATTCTCTACCAGATGAACTAAGCAGATTGGCCGTATCTTGTCTACAACATGATCAAAAATCCCTAAGAATATTTTTCGTATCTCAATTTTTTACACATTTTCTCTGTTTACTATCTCTAAAAAAGCGTACTTCGTTGAGAGCAGACGTGCATTTGGTTAAAATCACTATTTAAATAAATTCTTTATTCACAATCAAGTTAAAGTTAACCCTGTAACTTCGTGGCGTTAGGTCGGTTTTTGGTGTGCCGCAACTGACGTTAGATACGACCCTATTATCAGTGAACGGTAAGCAGCAGCAGTGCATACGCAGACACAATGATGCGCGTACGTCACTCCCCGACTAAACAAGGTATGAGCGGGAGCGGAAATAGCTCCAGTTCGCAACCAGACCTATCTACATTATCGCAGGATGAATTGTTTGACGAATATGTTAATAAAAGAAAAAGAAAACAACCTGAATGCGATTTGAAAGCCGAGATACAAAGTCTTCGGGACGAGATGAGGTGTTTGTTTAAAGATATTGCTAAAAATCAAGAAAAAAGCACGTCCGAAATACAAGAAAATTGTGCCGAAATTAAGGAGGAGATTAAAAATATCAAACTTACAAGTAATATTCTAAACGAAAAGTACAACGATCTCCAACATGAGATACAATGTTTGAAAACTGAAAACTCAGAAATGCAAGAAAAAATTCAAAACTTACAACAAGAAGTAATTTCGTTGAAAAATACCGAACAAATAAGCCAGCCGAACGCAACCCAACAAACTTTCCGAAATCCGCTAACCGCTTATAATGAAGACATCATCTTAGAATCATACGATCGATACCAGCGCCGTCACAATATTCTAGTGGCGGGTATTCCAGAAATATGCGAAAAAAACGCAACGACCCGACAGCAATATGATATGAGCGAAGTAATTAAAACACTTAAATCAATATATCAGGAATGCCCCGCGCCTATAAAAGCACAAAGATTAGGCAAGTACAATTCCGAAAAAAATCGTCTCTTAAAGATCTCTTTCGAGTCCACAGAAGCCGTGCGATATCTATTACGAAATAAATTCAAGCTGGGTGACTCATTCCGATTGTATTGTGACCAAACTACAGCTCAAAAACATACTTAGATAATGTGCGACAAGAAATGCAGCGCCGTATAAGCGAAGGGGAGGTCGATTTGACTATTAAGTACATCAGAGGAATGCCAAAAATTATAAAAAATCATCCAAAAAACCGCGAACAATGAAGCCACACAGTAATACGCACTTTATTAAGTATAATTATCACGATATTTTTTCGCAAGACCTGTCTTTAAAATTTTTCTATGCCAATGTTCGTAGTATAAGAAGACCTGGCAAGTTTGAGGAAATAAAATGTATACTCCAGTCAATGAGCACAACTGTTCACTTACTAATTTTCACTGAAACCTGGATACGCTCGGAATCGGAAGCAATTTTTTTTAATCTTCCCAACTACGCGCATGTATATAACTACAGAACGGACAAAACGGAGGCGGTGTGTCGATCTATGTTCATAATAGTTTAAAATTTAATGTATGCGAAGAGCTGTGTTACAACGGAATGCACTATTTATGGATATACTTACAAAAATTTGCCCTCCATATAGGAGCTATATACAAACCGGACAAAAAATTCACACAAACCTTCTTGGACCAACTTTCACTCCAGTTAGAAAATAAAAAAAAAGGTTTGCTATTCGGTGATTTTAATATTGATTTATTAACGTTAAACAACGACACGATCAATTACAGGACAGTTTTGGAGGAGGCTGGCTATGCTGTACTAAATAAAATTGATTCGGAATATTGTACGCGTGAAACGGCTACAAAGAAGACCATCTTAGACCACGTTTGTAGCAGCTTAAGTACAGAACTATACAACCTAACACTGATTGATGCACCGTTATCTGACCACAAACAGCTTACGTTAGAAATGCTCAAACGGACACATCATGTAAAACAACGATGTCAATACAAAGCCATAGACTATGAAGGACTATACGATAGTGTCCAAAAAGCCAATATGGTGACATCAACTTGCAACTCGTATGGTGATTTGGAATGTTTCGTTAAGCAGCACATAGATAACAGTAGAGTAATGAAAACAAAAATTAAGAACCTGCCCAAAGAAGAATGGATCAATAAAGAAATAATGGATGCAATAACGGAAAGAAATGTTTTATGGAAAGAACAAAAATTGAATAAAGACAAAAGGGACCAGTTTATTGCCATAAGAAATAAGGTTGGTGCATTGATTAAGCACACTAAAGAATCATACTACCTTGACGCCTTCAAGCGTTGTGAGGGTGACTAAAAAAATGTGGGACTTGATCAATGCATTATCTAAAAAAAATGGAAAGATATCTGTACTCCACCTAAATTAGTAGTAGACTCTCAAACAGTGGAAGATGGTAATAAAGTTTGCGAAATCTTTAATGAGTTCTTCGCATCTATTGGAACAAAATTATCTAATCAAATACAACAAACAAACGTAGATACAACGAAATACATACACACATACATACATGATAAGCCCACATCTGAAATGAATGCACTGAAACCTTGTTCCGTAGATGAAATAACTAATATTATTAACGGTCTAAATGCTAATACGAGCACAGGAATCGATGAAATAAGTACAAAATCGATAAAATGTATTGCTAAACTTATAGTAGAAAACCTCACTAACGTGATAAATCAAAATCTTGCTACCGGCGAGTTTCCTGACAGCCTAAAAATAGCGAGAGTGAGACCTATCTTTAAATCTGGTAGTAAAACGAACCCGGAAGACCATCGACCGATATCAGTGCTTCCTGTGATATCCAAGATCTATGAAAAAGTACTGTATAGACGCCTCGATGAACACCTTACTAATACAAACTTTTTAACATCTCAACAGTACGGCTTTAGAAACAAATCAAACACTTTATCTGCAGCCATGGATCTAATTACAAAAATAAAAGTGAATATTGACGATAGAAACTTTTGTTTAGGTGTCTTCATAGATTTAAAGAAGGCGTTTGATACAGTTAGCCACGCTTTGCTTTTAGAGAAACTTTGGAACTTGGGTATCACAGGTACCGCGCACAAGATATTTAAATCTTACCTTACTAATAGATACCAACTAGTTAGGATAGGGGAAAACAGCAGTAACCCGACGTTAGTATCATGTGGAATTCCTCAGGGATCGATTTTAGGCCCGTTGCTTTTTTCTATATATGTTAACAATGTTACAACTATCGGACTATCAGGACACATAACTTTATATGCGGATGATACTTGTCTTTTTTATTTCGGCTGCAATTTGGAGGATCTTATCCATCAAGCACAAAATGATCTTAATCTCTTTAACTACTGGTGTCAATGTAATCTCTTAACTATCAATACGAAGAAAACGGCATACATGATATTTAAAGCAAAAAATAAAATCGTCCCGTCCTACATCAACCTTACAATCAATAGCCAACCACTAAATCTTTCCCATCATGAAAAGTATCTTGGGCTATACTTAGATGACAAATTAAGCTGGAAAGGTCATATACAACATGTACAATCTAAGTTGTCCTCAGTCACAGGTATACTACGAAGAATTGCATCATGCATCCCTCACAAAGCTCGCTTGACAATATACAATTCGTTAATAAAATCACACTTAGATTATTTAATCGAAATATGGGGAACTGCTGCCAAAACAAACCTACAAAAATTACAAAGATCTCAAAACAAATCAATAAAGACCCTATTTAAATATGACTACAGAATGAACACCCAATTACTATACAAGAAAGTAGAACTGTTCAACATAAGACAGTTATACACATACTCAACATGCATTTTCGTAAAAAAGATCCTAACAAATAAAATACATTCAGACATCTCTTTCACACAACGAAAATTCAAACACTGCTTAAGAAATACAAATAAGTTAAAACTGCGAAAAAATAGAACGGGCTACGGTAAAAGTAGCATAATGTATGAGGGAGCTCGGATTTATAATGAATTACCAAATAATGTGAAAGATTGTGAGTCTCTCAGTATTTTTAAAACCAAATTGAAACAACACATTTATAACACTGTGTAACTTCAATAAATCTCCAACGGTCATGCTGAAATGTCTAATTTTAAGGAATTATATTATGTAAGCTCATTTTAAGTGAACTGTATTGTTCTTATGAGTAAATAAAAGCATCTCTAAACCTAAACCTAAAAAATCAATGTCTAAAAATGAGATACTCGTACTGCCAATGGCCGCGGCAGCGTACTATAAAATATCTAGCAAGTCAGTCACACCTTGTTGTTGACGGTGGGCGTGTTGTGCAACAGAGAGGCGTGTAGCTCCCTCTCCCTCACTCCGCGCTGGTGTAGCGTGTCCATCAGCTCCTTCAGTTGTTCGGGATCCGTTATCCGCCACCAGCCGTGCCTGCCAAAGACAATAGGTTAATAAGTACCAACCACGAAGAAAAAATTAGTTTCTGTTAAAAAAACATTTTTTTTTAGAACAAGCTTTTTTTGCTGAATGTGCTTTAGACCTGGGAATAAAGGGCTTTTTCTTGACTGTACTTGCAATTCAATGCCATTAACCGTTGAGGAGTTCCGTCCTGCGGTGACGATCCTGACCGGACTTAAAGGATGTCACTACCAGGTTATTGCATGCATTGTCACCAGATTTACATAAGAAAGTATACCAAATTTGTAGTCAATCCAACCGATTCGAAGTGGATCAAATTAAACTTGCAATATTTATACGCACATACATTCATTGCAAGTTAAATAAAAGCTTGTAACTTGTAAAAAGGAGTTATAAAATCCGCTTTTCGCACTCCCACTAACCTCAACTCTCTGGGTACGAAATTCCCGCCCTTCTTCTTGGGCAAACCGTGCACTTTACACCTGTCAAGCTGTTGCATCTCATCGGCCGTCATCTGTATAGGCGGGGGGCTGTCGCAGGTCACATAGGTCGAGAGCGCGTTGAAGTTCAGCAGACCTAGGCTGGTCAGGGAGGATGCTTTGGCCTTCTGGGTGGCTAAGTCGTGTTTTAGGGCGTCCGCTTGGAGTTCTTTTTCTAGGTCGTTGTCCTGAAAAAGTATGGATGTGAAACATCGACCGCATAGCCCGATGTTAGAGAACCTGACTACGAAGCTTCAGGTCTTGAATATTCAGATGTATTTATTCATTTTATTGTTACTTGCTTTTGTACTCTTGATGTTCAACCGGCCTTGCAATGGTTTGATCTTAGACCTTTCAATTGTAGGTTCAAACCTGAGGGTCTATTGCGTAACGTTTCTGACACTCGCGATCACAATCAAATGACAGTTTCCGCATACAAAAACTGTGATGGCGAGTGCCACAATGTTACACGATGAGGGCTATCGCGTATGAATTCGCCGCTAGAGGCGCTAGTGTAGCGTGATGTCTCCGAAATGTCAAATCTCATAGTTTTTGGGTGAGCTACGCGGGTTTAGAATAATTTTGTGAATATTTTGCAATATCTGAAACTAATTATGGCAAATATGCGTTCCGGGGTAATTAATGTCTGTGTTTTGAGACAGTTTTGTCTTTCGGAAACCTTTGTCCTCCCTTTTTTCCGAACAAAACGGGAACTATGCAACACTGTGGCATGCTCGATATTTTTATGGTACGATTTTAAGGTGTATTAAATATGATTTTAATCTAAACGTTGTTTTCACGCCCGTAATAACAGACTATGAAAGCCATACTAAAAACCTCACTCAACAGTGCGCCATCTAGTGTGACAAAAAACGATAGCCCTCATTGGCCCTCTGGACTTACACCTCTGAGTTTTGCGAAATTATAGTTCAAATTTACAATGGGCTTTTCGCTGAATTAATACGGAGTGTTAATGAATGGAATTCGCTCCCATCGTCTGTATTCTCCGATAGATACAATATACAACCTAGGGCTCTTCAAGGCTAGAATGAAAAGCTGTTACTGAACCAGTGAGATAAGCCTTTAGCTTCATGCACTTTTCAACAGGTGAGATAGGGTTCAATCACGGGTCAGTTTCCTGTTAAAAAAAGGTGTAAGTAGGTAGGTGTCAGTTACTGAAGGATTTGACAGTTCTACTATAGAAAACAAAGAACAACCCTCACCTGTTCCTTTTCCTGCTCGAACTCTTCAACAATCCCATCTTTACTGGCGTCCAGCATATCCTGATCTAATCCAGACATCGACATACTGGAGTCCAAATACACGTTATTACTTGGCACCTGAACACTGGTCACCATACTATTGAGCGTAAAGAGGCTCGGGTCGTTCAATAAATGTAGATTATTGGACACGTCCCATTTGTGCCCTTGGGATAAAATGACTTCGGAGCAGGAGTGTTCGTTGTCGCAATATACTTTTTGTTCCTTGTCATCGGATACTAGGAAAGAGTTTTCGTGCCGCAGTATAGAGAACCATTTGCCTTCGAGCATTTTTGTGTATAGGTAGCTGTGTGCCGCTTCCGGTTCCATTGCCTCTTTTTTTAATTCGAACTGGAAAAAAAATTGAGTAAATAAATAATAATAAATAAATAAATATCACGGGACAATTCACACCAATCGACCTAGTCCCAAAGTAAGCTTAGGAAAGCTTGTGTTATGGGTACTAATTAACGGATACATATAATTATATAGATGTATGTGTGTGTGTGTGCTGTGCACGCGCACACACACACACACACACACACACACACACACACACTACGTAGGTACTCGCCGCACAACTTGTTCGTTTAGCTGCCTAATTTTTAATTTACCCATTTTTGTTAAAATTTAGTGATTTAATCAAATTAATTGTTTGTACCCCGAATCAGGTTACCACGTGACAGGCTTAGCCTAGTGTGGAACCAGCGGAAACCCTTCTTGTAATTTGTTTTTGCTTTTAATAAACAATTTTGTTTTTTTTTTTATTTGAGATAGATACATACTTAAATACATATTAAACACCCAAGACCCGAGAACAAACATAATATTTTTCATACGAATATCTGCCCCGACACGGGAATCGAACCCGGGACCTCAAGCTTCGTGGTCAGGTTCTCTAACCACTAAGCCATCTGGTCGTCTGAATACTACTACTACTTTACTTTTTATCCCGATATACAGTGTAACATTTAGATCGGTCAATATGGGAAAATCTGAAACTGTAAGACATACGAAGATCTGCTTTTTGGAACCATGTCATCGATTTTAGTAACAAGAAAAACTGCATTCATACTACATAAAAAAAAGTACTGAGCTTCGATTCCCTGAACCCAGTCGTTTTGAAAAATAAAACTTACCAAAAAAAGCTGTATTCTGACGGCAGAACAAATCAGTAATATTCCCTTTTGGTGTCAATTGTCCCATGATATTTTATTTATTTAATTAATTTAAAAGAGCTCACCACTTTCTCCTCCTTCACCTCTTCAGCCTTCTTCGCGGCGTCAAGTTGCGAAGACACGGCCTCCGCCATCTTCCTCAGCTCCTCCAGATTGTTGACCAGCTGGTCTTTGGGCTCCTCCGCTTCCTCCTTCTCGGAGATCTCTTTCTTGACCACGTTTTCTACTTTGACGATTTCCTGAAAAGAAGAGATTAAAGTTAAGCCCCGTATTCATGGTAAACTTTGTTGTTCAACTAGCACAAAGTTGCTGGACACTTTGTTTACGGTATGGCCTCCTGTCCACATGTCACCCCGCGTGAAAATGTTACCCGAAGAAGTCGTTTTGTTACGAAAAAAAAGGTGGCGGGTGCGAAAGTATCTATTCATCATCCCAGCCTATTTACGTCCCACTGCTGGGCACAGGCCTCCTCTCATAATCTCTCTTCGGCTTGGGCCGTAGTTCCCACGCGTAGTTGATATGTTTTTTTTATTGATATCTTTTCTAAATTTGGAACAGCTGAGCTGTGGCGTCTTGCTGTAAATATCCATTTTAACCCACTGAATGATTTTTCTACGTCGGCAATTGTAATAAGAGCATATTTAAATTTCTTGAAGAAATTAATTGTTGCACGATGTCGCAGTTCTACTTCATTGCCTTGTAACAATTCGTTCATGATGTTTAGTGTGCTATAGCCAAAATTCTTATTTAAAACCAAATTCAATTTATAAAAAATCTTTTCAAACTTAATTTGATTAAGATTGAAACGATTTCATTTTACGAAAATTAATATTTTTTTGTGTTTAAATATCATGTCATCATCATCATCATCAGCCTATGTTCGTCCACTGCTGGACATAGGCCTCTCCCATGGCACGCCACTGAGCACGATCCTCGGCCACTCTCATCCAGCTCTTGCCAGCCTCCACCGAGTCTGAGGACGTCCTACGCTACGTTTTTGCAGGTGGTAGGACCTTGTGCAAGGTCCGCCTGGATAGCTACCACCATCTTGCTCGCTAATCCTGCCGTGAAGCAGCAGTGCTTGCACTGTTGTGTTTCGGCGTGGAGAGTAAGACAGCCGGTGAAATTACTGGCACTTGAGGTATCCCATCTTAGGCCTCTAGGTTGGCAACGCATCTGCAATACCCCTGGTGTTGCAGATGTTAATGGGCGGTGGTGACCTCTTACCATCAGGAGACCCACTTGCTCGTTAGCCATCCAGTCCAATAAAAAAAAAAAAAGTTTGCCGATCCGTGGTCTCCACTCAAGAACTCGTCTACCCCAACGGTAAATATCATGTATTTTTTTCTAATTGATTAATTATTCATTAGGTAGAAACCAGCTAGAGTGCACTCTGTTTTTTAACTCGATATCTACTCTTTGGCTAATGTCAACTGTCGTTCCCCGAAAGTCCCGGGGTATGATGATGACGTTACCTGGGGCTTGTCGACAGCCTCCGGCTGCGCGGCGAACATGGGTGTGTGTGTGGGCTTCTGCACGAGGAACGCCGTCGGTATGGAGTCTTCGATGTCCAGCATCTCCTCTTCGTTCGTCTGCTTATGCTGGATGTACTTTTCTTCCATTTTTATGGACGACCCTTTTGGAACAACGAATAAAAAGATACAGAATAACCCGTAAAAAATATCGTCAAAGTGGTTATTGAGTTGTTCGTATACTGTTAACGAATACATAAACCCTTGTGTTACCGAAAATTTAACGCGAGCGAAGCCGCCGGCAAAAGCTAGTCTCACTAATCCCAATAATATTATAAATGGGAAAGTCTGTCTGTCTGTTTGTTTGTTACCACTTCACGTATAAACCGCTGAACTGATTTAGATATTCGGTATACAGAGAGTCCCGGGGCAGGACATAGGACAGCTTTAGTTGCGAAAAAATTGAGTTCCCACGGGATAGCGATAAATGAATTCTACGCCAACAGAGTCGCGGGCAACAGCTAGAAAAAATATTATCAAAGTGGATAGATACTGAGTTCCTTTTATACTAACGAAAATACAAACTGAAACGTGGATGCACAGAAAAAAAACCAGAAAAAGAGACCAGCGCTGGGAATCGAGCCCAGGTCCTCAGCATTCCGTGCTGCGTGCTGTACCCCTACACCACCACTAGACAGGACTCTAGACACAAATTTCTCCCATTTTAGACACAAAATTCATTAATATTTCAGTTTGTATTTTCTTTAGATTTCACGGGATGACCGTAAAAGTAACAGGAGTGGAAATAAAAAATACAAAAAGACTCCAAAAACCAATCTTAATTCATTTTATACTGTTAAATAATACATAAACTATTCATGTTGCCCCAAATTCAACACGGTCGAAGCAGCCGCCAAAAGCTAATGAAAAATTGCTATCTGTGGGATCCTGTAATTGGCTCTGTGTTGCTATTCCTTGTACATATATTGTGTTTTAGCTGTTGATTCTACTTAAATAAATAAATAAAAACTCGATTAGTACCTTCGACCTTGCAAGCGCCGTGCTTGACATTGGGCTCGTACTTGATGATTTGCGTGTGGTCGCTGAGATTCAGCTCCGACTTGATATTCTTCAGTTCCAACTCGCTCTTCAACGCCTCTTCTTTCTTCTGAGCCTCCGTTTCCAAGTCGGGCTCCGGCTCTGAAGGCTCCTTGCGCTCTTTCACTGCTAAAGATGACAAAATAAAATATTATTAGGCTATTCTATATATATATATATTATATTCTTCTATTATTTTGGCCGGAAGGGACTGGATGCTAAAGGCGCAAAACCGGGAAGAATGGCGTGCATTAGAAGAGACCTACACTCAGCATTGGGTGGTGAAAGGTTGAAAAAGAAGAGAGAGAGAGAAGAGAAGAGATTCTATTAATATGCAAAAAATATACAGGTTGATGGGGAATTGGTGGGTCACATAGCTCGAAGAACAGATAACCGTTGGGGGGGAGAAGTCCTCGAGTGGCGACCGCGAACCGGAAGACGAAGCGTTGGTAGCCCTCCTACTAGGTGGACTGACAACATTGCGAGAGTTGTAGGCAACCGGTGAATACTAGTGGCGAGTTGTTGTTCATTGTGGCGTTCTAAGGGGTAGGCTTTTGTTTAGCAGTGGACGTCTGATGATGATGAATACTAATAAGGCGGCCTGGCAGACCTAGACAGCGATGGCGGGACGCACTGAGGGTCTATTGCGTAACGTTTCTGATACTCGCGATCACAATCAAACGACAGTTTTTTGTGCGATTTGGTCCCTAGCATGCAGTGGACAGAAAGCAGTGGAAGTATCTGTTGATTCCATTGTTCAGAGTCGGACATAATAGGCAAACAATAATAATAAGATTCGCTCGTTGGTCTTGAGTAATAAAAATAATATTAAATACCTAATAATATTGTTGTATTGTGTTGTGAATAAATGTATTTTCTTTCTTTATTTCTTTAAACACATGACCTTTTAATGACGACTTAACATGGTTGCCTGGAAGAGATCACGCCGAAGCGATAAGGCCGCCATCTCTTTCTACCCTCGTGTCATACCGTGTGACAGAAAGAAGTGGTGAAACCGATTATGATTCTAATTGTATTAGACAAGTAAAAATCGCTCTGAAGCGATAAGGCCGCCTATTGCTTACCTTGTAAAATCTCTATATACCTGTGTTTTCTGTACTGCTTATTATGTGTTGGTGTGCAATAAAGAGTTACTGTATCGTATTGTATTGTATTGTTGTAATATTTCACTGCGGCATTATTTAGAGTCCACAAGACGCCGGTGGGCGTCTACGGCACTGGTTTTTTTATCAAATAGCTGGCAAACGAGCATGCGGGTCACCTGATGGTAAGCGATCACCGCCACCCATGGACACCTACAGCATTATTAGGACTGCGGGTGCGTTGCCGGCCTAATGGGGAGGGGGTAGAAAAGGGGGAAGGGCGAAGTTGGGCCGCTGGATCTCCCACTCACCGTATGAAACACAGTAGCAAAACTACTATTTCACGCCGGTATTCTGTAGGGTTGGTGTTTTACTGAGATGCTGACCTTTCTTCTTCCTGGCGTCGGCGGGGCGCGCGGCTCCGGCCTCGAGCGCCTCCTGGTAAGGCAGGATCTCAGGCTGCGCGGACTCCATCGCCTCGACGAAGATGCCGCCGCACTTGCCCAGGGACCAGTACCGCCGCCAGTACCTGTGCCAGCAAGACCACAGAATAAGTCATGCTAGATCGGTGCATCTAAACTAATACATAGATAGATAGATAGATAAAACGTTTATTTGTTACTGCAAACACACACAATCAAAATTACTTACATAAATAAGAAAAAAAAAGAACAGTCCTAACTTAAAAGTAAACAATTTTCAATTTTCAAACATAAAAGCGTGTATTGAAAAGGGTTGGTCCTAAATAACTGTTTTTACACGATCAATGAATATTTTAATCATACCCAATGCTGCTTTTAGTTATATTTAATTCCATTTAGTTTTTATTTAAATCTGCGTTTCAAACTTAAATTTAAAATTTTATATTATGAATACCTATGTGACATCTTGATATTACTTGTAATTTATTGATATTAATAATTATTGTAATTTCTGACATTGTAAATTAGTATGAAACAGTAGCTAAAATGTATTAATTAATCTATCTGAATATTGTACACCATGAATATGGTAGATTACGGTCATGTACTTAATTATTTTTATATTTACCTTCTACCCCTCTGTACCCGTTTCCATACAATAAATGAATTATGAATTAGGGTCAGTCAAGGAAGAAACCAATGGGGAACAACAAAAAGGCTGACTCACATTTTACTGTTACAAGAGGTGAGGTCACTGATTATTGACCTTATACAGACATCACCAGGGTGTAATTATGTGTAATTCTATATTTTCATTTTTTTATATACAGAGTTGTTCTGGTTGCTGGTCGCTACCAAACGTACTGCTGGTAAGTAATTACAAATTACCTAATCCTAAATGAAATTTACGTATTCGTGCATTAAAGCAAACATAAAAAAATATGAGTCACGAAACCTGCTGCACAGTGATGCAAGAACAATGGCAAAAACAGTGATCACAAATTCTATAAATTTCCACAAGAAAGATGTTTTGTATGGCGTCGATGTCACTGAAGTTTGACGAATTACACGAGCTTCAATGGTGTGATGTGACTCATTATGAATTTATGATCTTAACATTTGTTTTTTTTTTACATCTTGGACATATTGAGCCAGAACTAATTGTTTTCCTTTTATTGTTGTTTGTGGTTGGAAAGCGATGTCGTATAGTGTCCTCGGAATCCAGTTTTTATAATTAATTGCGAAATTTTTAACTGAAAATACACAAAAAGTCTTCATTACTAACGATATGAAATGCGTTATTCGATTAAATTTGTTTATTTCTTTACTTCTCGTGAAGACAGTCATGAGAAAGTCCGCGTCCTGAAATTAATTGATTGTGTCATTTTAGACGAAAAATTAAAAAGGTCAACGTTATTATTTACACTATAGATTTACATGATCGAATAGAATATATGTAAATTTCGATATTTAATTGAAATTATTTGTTTGTTTACTTACTCTTCGTAATGACAGCCAGCCATTTGATATTTCAAAGTCCGCCGTAATTGTAACCGCTAGTTGGCGCTGTCATCGCGCACCCAGCCAATACATCAATACTGCCCTCCTAAGCCAAAAGGCGCTATCTTAAAAAAAAAACACTTTTGAGTTATTTATACCTTGTGATGCAGAATGTCTTAAGCTACACAATATTAGTAATATAATAACTCAAGTGTTTTTTTGAGATAGCGCCTTTTGGCTTAGGAGGGCAGAATATTATATTAAATGATATTATAACGGATAACTCACGTCTTAAACCGAGTTTAGCTCGACATGTTTCAGGCTATTTCGTAGCCCTTCCTCTCAGGAGCACGCGACTCGGCGGCTGCCGCAACACGCACACTACGCGCCACCGCTCTGCTCGCGCGACTGTCCGACGAAACTAACACCGGCGCACAACTACCCGCATTTTTATCGTCATTTTTATTATCAATGTCTAATGTAGGGTAGCACACAACACTAACAACATCGCTCCGTAAAGGCACGTTCACACCAACCGATGACGCAGCACGGTGACGTGAGTTATCCGTTATAATATCATTTAATATGAGTGAGTCTCACGGTAGTTTCATGTTCAAAAGGGCATAATATTATTCAAAATTAATGAAAATCTTAGCCATTTTATGCTTTCTTCATCATATTGGGTTATTATTCTATGGTTTATTCCGTATGATTTTCGTGGGCTCGGCCGGGTTTGAGCCATGAACCTCTGCTTTAGAGGCCATAGGTCAAACCACCAGGCCTACCAACACTCATAAAAGAAATTACCACGAAAATGTGGCGGTTGAAACGTTTGAATAATGACGCTTGCGTCCACCGTTATAGGTCCAACGCACCTGTCCTGTCCGTAGCACGTGGCCCGCAGCGCGTGCGAGCCGGCCGCCAACTGCTGCTGCTGCTGCTCCGACTGCCGCATCAGCTTTTCCAGTTTACGCGCCAACTCCTCAGACGACAGGTTCTTGTCTTCATCCTGTTAAACATAAACAAAGAAATTTAAAGGGCCCCATACACGGTACGATTCGTCTGTACGATCCGTCGCTTGAGAACGATTAACGATTTACTTCATCAAAGACGATGTCCGCGGAGATAGCAACAAAATCCCATGCAATCATGAATATCGTAACGATGAATTCTCTGATTTCTCTTTACGATCAATCATCACGATTTTCATCAGATCGATCGTAGAGACTATCGATCGTATATGGGGCCCTTAAAAGGCAAATTTGGCTGAAAAACTCCCGCAATGAGGGTTTCTGGGATAGGTAGATGTGAAATGACATGTAGGTCTATTGCCGCGGTGGATTCTGATAGGCGAGAAATGCGCCAGCCCTATTACATATAGTCATTGGTATTGACCTTTGGTACGCTAGTAGGTATTTTTTGCTGAAATTTAAGACTCTAATTGGGTTTTTTAGGTTTCAAATTACATTGAGGGGGGGGGGGCACAATAAATCCGAAGAAAATTGGACTCTAATAACGTAAGCATAAGGTACAAATTACTTTGGGGTCTTTTTTTTTTTTTAGATAAAACTGACCTGTGATTGGGCTATCTCACTTGAGGAAAAGTACACATGAGGCCAAAGATATATTCCACAGGTTGTTACTGAACCATTCACTAATTTTAAATTTATTAAAGTTCTTACCTCTTCAGGTTGCGTGCCTTCGCTCTCCAAATCGCTCAAAATGGCGTCGCAATCCCCCATGACACTGTCTTTATCAACTTTATTGTCCTGCGGGGAACACTCGTCCTTATTGTTGTTCATCAATTCTTTGCTCTTCATAGAGTTGGGCACGTCTTTTAAAGGCGATAGTTCCTTGTCGCTTTCTTCCTTGTAAGGCGACGGCGGTATGTCCGGCGTGAACTCTTTCTCGCGATCCTCTTCTTTGTGGTCTTTTTCTGAGGCGAGGTTTTCTGTAGAAGTAAGAAGTTTTTGACAAAACGGCGATTTATCTGACTTCAAGACGGGTGACTCCACTTTGACTTAATTTAGGCTAGACTTTGACTTAATTTGGAATAGACTTTGACTTAATTTGGAATAGACTTTGACTTAATTTGGATTAATCATTGACTTAATTTGGACTAGACTTTGACTTTACACTTAATTCTTCGACTTGGACTTTCTTGATTTTGATTTGATATTTGTGCCATCACGGCATAATTAGGTTAGTCTTAGTTAAAAGTTACAGGGTCATAATGAAAACTAGCGCCGCGTGCCGTGGCACACAAACGTTTGGCACTACAATATTTCTGCTTTTTTTTTCTTTCTTTTTACTTACACTTAATATGTAAGATCATGTAAGGTTGTTCTATTATTATTGTTTTAATGTATTTTCTAGCTGTGCCGAATTTTGGCAAATAAATTACTCTTATTCTTATATTGACTAAAAGAGACTTTGACTTACCGTCGTCGTGCGAGCGCGGAGATACGTGCGCGGCGGTACTTTCTTCGACGAGGCGCTGCATTCTCTCCAGAGCAAGCAGCTGTTGCTTTTCAGACTGCTCGCTGCGCAGTTTACGCTGATGCAGCACGCGTACTCTGCGAACAAGCATTTTTTCATCACAGTTGTTCGCAAGCAGCGTCGTAACATACCAGCTTACTTGTTTGCGACCCCCTGAATAAAACCCGACGGCCCTTTTTTTGCGTTTTTGTAAAAATAATATTTTAAGAAATATAAAGGACTAGCCTTAACCCGCGGCTTCGCCCGCATTAGAAATAGCTTACGCCGTCTTAACTCAACTGTTGTAAATTATGCCCTTTGTCTATGCCTGGTAACTTACTTCCTAATCTTCATGTCCAGAAGATACCGCTCTTTCTTGAGCTGGTTGAGGTTATCCAACGCCTGGTCTAGTTGACGCAGCACGGCCTTATTCTGGAGCAGCTCGTCGCACAGGAACGCCAATATGCGGGCCTTCGTCGTCGAGTTTAGCGCCAGGAACGGCTTGTCGCGGAGCGCCTCTGGAATAAGCGGGCAAAAGACACAAATTAACAGGTGGAAAGACTAATTTGGATTAGACTTTGACTTAATTTGAACTAGAATTTGACCTAATTTGAACTAGACTTTGACTTAATTTGGATTAGGCTTTGACTTAGAGTTTGGCTTAATTTCAACTAGACTTTAATTTAATTTGAATTCAACTGGCTTAATTTTGACTAGACTTTGACTTATTTTGATTTAGACTAACTTAATTTGAACTAGACTTCAACTTAATTTCAACTCAACTGACTTAATTTGGACTAGACTTTGACTTAATTTGGATTAGGCTTTGACTTAGAGTTTGGCTTAATTTCAATTAGACTTTAATTTAATTTGCATTCAACTACTACTACTAATTTGAACTAGACTTTAACTTAATTTGAACTAGACTAACTTAATTTGGACTAGACGTTAACTTAATTTGAACTCAAGTCTGTCAAGGCTTTGACTTGTCTTCATTTTGATTTGACCGGATAGAAGTGGTTAGAGAACCTAACTATGAAGCTTGAACTCCGGGTTCGATTCCCGGTTTGATACTCAAGGTGAGAAATATTTAAGAAGCAGTAGGTACCTGACAGTTTGTAAGTGGTGTTGTTGTGCAGATGTTCGTAGTACGCGCCGTTCTTGGTGGTAGAGCAGGTGGCCGCGATCTCAGCGTCCGTCTGGTGGTGGTCTGCCACGCGCCGCTCGCGTTCCCGCTCCGCCGTCAGGCCTGAGGGGTTACGTCGAGGTTAGTACGACATAAGTAGGACATCATCACGACATCGCGCAAACTTTCTCTTCACCTGAGCAACACAAACAGGCATTTGCTATTAAAAAATTTGTGAGCAAAATGTGATTTTGCTATCATTTTTACCTTCAACAAGCCCTACTACCTGTCACACAAGACCAAAGTTTTTATTTGCATCTCCTGTGCTTGAATCCCTCGCTGCACTCAAGGGATCGCCAATGAGGAACGGAATTGTTTCAAAAGAAAGTTCCTTCTTTTCATACTGGCATGATACATTTGTGTATTAATTACATAAATCATTGTATTGTATTGTTTACTATTTTTTGTTCGGATTTAAATAAACTCATGATTAAACCATGCTGGCAACTTTTAACTTACCAGTGAGCGCTTTAACCTCGCCCGTAGCGTTAGCATACAGGTAGATTCGCAGCACTTCGCTCAGGTTGTGATTCGTTATATCCCCCATACGCAGCGCGTGGCCGAGCAGCGTCGTATGCCGGCCCGGGTGGGGGATGCCTGGGTCCTCTGTAAAAATAATGTTTTTGTGTACTTTTTGTACTTACTCACACAAACTACATTTGCAAATCAAATTTCAAGTCGATGCCATTAACCGTTGAAGAGTTTCGTACTGTGGAGACGATCGTGGCCGGACTACCAGGATGTCACTACCAGATTATTGTATTGTCACGCAAATTAAAATAAATATACCAAATTTCAAGTCAATCCAACTACTGGAAGTTGATGGAATTTAACTTGCAAGATTTGATAACAGACAAACAAACAGATAACAGGACAGGTGAAACTAAATAAAAGCTTGTAAAAAGTTAAAAACATAAAGTTGACAAACTATCATGTTAGTCGAGTGTGAGCCTGTGTGGTAGTCGAATAAACTGAATATCAGGGTAACCTTTGTGCTACTAAGGTCATGTTGACATCCCGCACTTTTGTCTAGTAAATCATAGTGAAATATCTCTCTCTCTCTCTCTCTCTCTCTCGCTCCTAACTTAACTTAACGTTCCGTTTCTTAAATTTCAAATTCATATATTTCTTGTGATTTTCACAAATTTTTTCAACATGTTGGTAACATCCCGCAACTTGCACATCTGTACCATCTCAAAACCTCTCCAATTAGAAATGAGGAGATACGTAGAAGAACAAGGATCACCGACATTGCCAAGCGAATTAGCTCGTTAAAGTGGCAATGGGCAGGCCATATAGCACGGAGAACAGATGGCCGTTGGGGCCGAAAGGTTCTCGAGTGCAGACCGCGGATCGCCAAGCGCAATCCACCAACCAGATGGATGGATGACCTGGTTAAAGTTGCGGGTTTACGGTGGATGCAAGCCGCTTCCAACCGAGGCAACTGGAGGTCTATGGGAGAGGCCTATGTCCAACAGTGGACGTCCTACACCTGATACGATGATGATGATGACGACCCTCTCCTCGGCACGGGCAGACTCACCGATTGCGCAGACCAGCAGCTGTCCGAGGATCTGCACGAGGTCCTCTTCAGCGTCGGCGCTGCAGTCCGGCAGCAGCGCGCTCTGGAACGTGTTCAACGACGGGATCGCGTCCATGTCTGTAAAAAACCACCACATTTATAAGAATATCCTTATGGATGTAAATAATCTTACGTTATGGCAATTCGCTGAGTATGACCCTTTTTACTTATTTCGGCACAATGTTTTCTTCTCCTCTTTCTTGCTGTTTAATGTATTATTTATTTATTTATTATTCAATTTGTTTACACGGTATTACAGCGAACCAATACACCGAGAAACCAGGTTACTTAATAAACTACTATACTATCCACTAATAACAATTATAATATAAAAATTACAATAACAATATTAACAGCAGAAACAAATAACATACAAATAACATAATGTATGAGGTTTTCTGTTTTTTTCAAGCTATAATTTTGTTTTGTTTTGTTTGTTGTGCCGAATTTTGGAACTCATAGCACAAGCTTATCTACTTTGGGACTAAGTCCATTGGTGTCAAGTGTCCCGTGATATTTTTTTTGACGTTCAGAAGGTCTTTGTATACCTTGCATTTGGTCTTTATAACTATGTCAACATGTGAAAGTGTGTGTGTTTGTATGTTTGTCCATCTTTCAGGTCAAAACGGAGCGACGGATTGACGTGATTTTTGGCATAGAGGTAGTTTATGGGCCAGAGAGTGACATAGGCTACCTTTTATCCCGGAAAAATGCACAGTTCCCAAAGAAACAGCGCGCCATAACCGAATTCCACACCGAGGGCAAAAGCCAGTAAAGGATATTTGTACTGTATTTTCTTTGACTTTGAATAGCGTATACAGCCTCACCGAAGCCCAGCGTCTGCCCGAAGTTGTGTATGAACTCGAAGACCTGGAGCAGATCGGCCACGGCCTGCCCCGGCAGCTTCAGTCCCGGGATCCTGCTGAGCGTCGGTAAAGGCTTCTGATCCGACAACGTCGAGTCCTCCTGGGGCCGTCTGGAATAAAAAAACGTTTATTCATCTGTCCTGTTCGGAAACTTTAATTTTCATGGGTAGATAGCCGGGTGGAAAATTGCGTTTTCATCTCTAGGGTGGAAAGTGATTTTTTTGATTTTTTACGATTAGCCATGGAGTCGAAGATAAATTGAGTTCCGTAGTAAACGACGTGTAGATAAAAACATTTTACAGTCAGTCTATTTTTTTCGCGATTACAGAAAATCAACATTTATCTCTACTGCCCTCTATTCTGCTGCCCGCATTGCCATCGAGATGCACGTCGTGACCAAGGAGCTTATATATAACACTCGAAGTTGAACGCCGAACATCCGCTTGAAATTTGAACTGATTATTCTTAATGTACCTCTTTTATAAAATGTGCGAGTAGTATTTTACTTTCCTCACTATCTAAATCAAAAGTAGAATGTCTAACTCGGCTGAAATTACCCATTTCGCCTCGAACTATTCGCGCTCGAAAGAACTCGAGTGGAATGGGTCACTTTCAACCCTTGTTTATCAATCTACTATTTCTTTAACATACTACCGACCCGTGATTGTCTCGTATCCCGCCTAGATGAAAAGTGCAGATGAGGCCAAAGGTATATCTAATTCGATTTAAATCTCCAGCAAAGGACAGACAGTCTTCTGCATGCAAAAATATCTGTCACGTCCTACCGGCCCTAGAAATAATCTAATCAGATTTGAGTCAGATAAAAATACTAAAAATATATTTTTGAATCAGGCGTTACTTTGCGGATGTCCATATCAATGAACTAAAATAATTTCTTTGCTCACCCGCGACCTTATGGTAACCAGATGTTAGACTCAAACATCTGGAGTCTAACATCTGGTAGCACGGTGTACGATTGTGTTGCTCTGAAGATGAGCTCTGGTTGAGTTCGAAACGCGTCAGTGTAGTGCGGTGGTGGTGATATGGGTTTGTGTGATTTGTGTGTGTTCTTACAGTGTGGAGGTGGAGGAACTGCATGAACACGACGCATATGTATGTATGTATGTATGCAAACTTTTTATTGTACAAAAAATAAAAAATAAAGAGAAAGAGATTGTGCATATCTTGCATAAACGTAGCTATTATAAGATCGCGGGTGAGCAAAGAAATTCTTTTAGTTCATTAATACTAAAAATAATCTTAAAACGAAAAGGGACCTCTTCTGGCGATTATTTTATCTTTTCACTGTAGTTGTCTACTCTTGTTTCTGATGCTTCTCGTCTCTCTCTCTTTCTCTCTCGATAACCTATAACACAACTCACCTCAATTCAGCCAGCAACTCCATCTCTTTCCTCCTCTGCTGCAGCTTCTTCTCTTTGGCCAGCAGCCGGTCGAGCAGGTTCTGGTGTTTCCGTCTCTCTCGCTCCTCCCACCGGCGCCGCGCGTCCAGTTGCCGGACGAACGTCGTGTGCTGCCGCCGTCTCTCTCGCTCCTGTTGAAAACATCATACTATCATTTTGAAGAATCGGAGTTTATTTATAAATATGTTTACGAAAAGCTGCCTCCGGATCGGGAGATTTTAGTACTCAATACTCTTAATCTCAATTACTTCCATAATATATGTTACAAAGATGTAAAATAAAGATGTGGGATCATCATTCGTTAGAAAGCTAAGTACGATGCCACCGAGAGAACCATTTTAAACGTATAACCGGTATAACATCCCCTTTTTCGCCGGGGATCAAAGAAGGTTTTAACAACACGGGTCGGATTTATGAAAAAAAAAATGTTTTTTATACGCATATTCGCCGATATCTTCGCATCCTGTAAGTATACCAATTTCGTTGATTATTTTTTATTCAATAGCATTTGCTACTATGTTACTCCCACATCAGAATTTGTTCAGAAAATATAGTTCTATTGTACAACATGTTACAAAATAACTCCAAAAAAATATAATTAATTATTAAAGCGAAAAATATCGTCAACCTTAGTAAGCTGTAAATAAGCAGTCCTTTATTAATGTTTCATACAAAATATGGGGCAAGTTAAACAGTAAAAAAAAAATAATACAAACATTGGAACGTAGAACCTCCTCCTTTTTTGAAGTCGGTTAAAAAGCGAAGAGTCCTACCAATTTATGTCGCATGACATAGACACGTTAAGACAACAAATACAAGATTACATTTCAATAAAAGGATAGTGATATAAATAAATATAATATAGGTTAGTATTAAATCAAAACAACTTATATTAAAGAGCATAATCATGCGAAGCAAACGGCAAACAACCCAAAGCACGTTAGTACACGAGTAAGCAACCAACAGATAATGAAAAATCTTCCAATAAATATAAAATTTTAAATAGTATTCAAAATTACACTAACTTATATCATCCGTTTCAGTTCCTCTACTTAGAGCGTTTTCAGATTATCCGATCCGATGTCGGTATCGAACGACGATGGTCGACACCCGATAGCAGGCACCATGTGCTGTTTTCACATATTTCCGACAAAATAGTTTCGATACGGCTATTTGCTGAATAGCTTAGTGCACACACACAGAGACAATTCAGATACACGTTAGCACACATACAAACACGTCCGATGATGCCGCCAACATATCGGCGTCGGCCCAATTATCCGATATCGGGCCGGACAATATGAAAGACATATTTCATACATTTCACTTGCTTCGATATCGTATCGGATAATCTGAAAACGCTTGTACGTATATTTATTAACCCTGGAACTTTTGACAAGATATCGGAAACAAAAAAGACACTACAATGAAAAGATAAAAGGACCGACAGAGGGAGAAGTCATAGTCATTTTGTCAATCAATGGACTCTTTTAAGTGTAATTTTAACCCCTTTTTGCTTCAATTGTATTTTTATATAACTAAAAAAATAACTACAAACGAATAATAATAACACTTCAAAAGTTGGAAATTCACTTTGTACCTGTATTTTTTTAAACTAGTTTGGTTTACCTAGCGAACAATGCCAAGCAGGTTCATACCTGCGAATTAGTTACTCGAGAGGCGTTTAGTAAAAAGCCCTTATATGTTATTTACCTCGGTTATATACTTTTGCTGCGTCCGGCAAGACAGCATCGGTGGAACACAAGAAAACACACACATATAGAGCACCACACACAAAACACGGATTGTAAACACATATATTTGATCAAAAACTGAGTTTTATTTTTTATTTTCTTATAAGTTTTATTACTTATAAAATGGCAGCCCGGGTACAATTTAATAAAAATGGTCTTAATGGTAATCAAGTCGAATAAAAGTTTAAAATTCTATATTTATTTGCAAATTTGGACTTACATTACCGATTTATTAATATTCAAATTAATCAACATTCTTAAGTAAAATGGTTTAATAGTATTTAATGTTAGTACAAGGAAAACCTCAGTTTTTGACAAAATAATAGAAGACAATCAAAACCCAATCACGACCAATTCGGAATGACATTTTAACTAACTTCAAATTATTACACTACGTTCATTTCAAAAAAAATACTCAAGCATTTTCTTGTACTGTTATAATATAAAGTATGTTGAATTATCAACAAGTCTTTAAATGTTCTTATGTATATTTTGGTGCAAATATTCATTGTAGGTATGTAATTATTTTGAAGTATGTTTAAACCTGTGAACAAAAGCGGTAGCGAGAGCGATATTTGTATTTATTGCAATAGTTTCGACATGTTAGCAATGAGCCCGAAACGTTATTTACTACTGGATAGTTTAGTAGTTAGTTACCCGGACTATAATAGTAGAGACACAATACAAGTAATAGGCAGTAGTTCAACTTAAAACTAGCGCACGAATCGACGCACGCACACAGCCAAGCGTCATTTAAACGCCCGCTAACCAATCTTCGCAAGACAAAACTACGCAGTGCAGTCTACCACGGCATTTTGATTACTCAAATGAGGTTAATAGTTCCACGATAATTGTTTTTTTTTATCAAATCGCTGTCGCTACCGCTTTACGTGTGGCAGCGGCAGTACGATTCCATAGAACACAATTGTCCGCTCTTTACCTGTTCTTTAAGTAGCATGGCTTGTTGCCGCTTCAATTCCCTCTCCTGCAACAAACGCCCTGTGTGACTAGCGTAGTTGCTACTACTGATTGCATACATACGAACATACACAGGCCGCGAGCGATTTTAGTATGACATCAAGTTTTTTTTTTTTTTAAAGCTCTTATTGAGAAAAGAAGAAAACTGAATACACAGCCAGAATAATTGGTATGTATATTAATACAGATATATGTTTAAATAAAAACCAAATATTCATGAAATCACGCACGGACTGATAAACTAAAAACTACAGTCGCGGAATGTAAATATTTGTTACTTTTATATGTAAACATTTTTTCACAAAAATAGAAATATTACTTTTCATCCCACAACTGTAATAGCATAACTTTCAAAAGCACTGAATACAGAAAGCACTCGTCAAACTACACACGTACAAAACGTTCATGCTTAAAGTATAAGGTTATAGCTTTAATTACCTACGACGTTAAACATCTTTATCTAACTAGAAGGTTATGACAGAGACGCACGCTATTGTAACTCACAAGGGCGCGTAGTCCATATTAGTAATTATTAATTTATTAACTCAAGCGTTAGTTTATAAGTATTTGTGTAAGTTCGTTTTGATATGGATTTCCTATCAAAATCAACTTCATCATAATTTTATTGAGAAAATAATAAAAAAATTGCCTGATGGGTTGGTGTCAAAGTCAAAGTCAAAGTCAAAATATCTTTATTCAATTTAGGCTATAACAAGCACTTATGAATGTCAAAAAAAATCTACCACCGGTTCGGAAAAACCTCTGCTGAGAAGAATCCGGCAAGAAACTCAACGAGGTATATATATTTTTTTAAAACAGATTTACAATATTATTAAAGGATATGTATACATCCCAAGTATTTAACACAACTTTATTTTTAACACAGTAGGTTCGCTATTTGAAGGGATCGCTAATGCGGATCGGAATTATTTCCAATATCCCTGTCCATGTGTAAATGTTGAAGTACACATTACGGATCGAAGAGGAAATAGTTTCAAATCCTAGCCCCAGCTACACTTTTTTTAATGTGTTCAAAGTTCTTGTATAATTTATTAAACTAACTTTCGGTGCTATATTCAGATTAAGACACTGAGAGGGTGTTTAGCCACTCTATTAAATTTCTGAAATATTTTTTGCAGCAAACGTGACTCTGTCGCAAATTTCGTACCTAGTGTCTAAATTTTTTACTTTACTAATACAATCGAACGCCGCGCCCTCGTGAAATGCAATAGCTATTAAAATACGAACCTGTTGCTTCTTTGCCTGCTCCTCGATCTTCTGCTTCTCTATCTCCTCGTGTTTCCTTCTCTTAGCCTTCATTACGTGCGAACAACATCGAAAGCGGTACAGCAAATTATAAAACGGGACATGGAACAAAATTAAAATTGGAAAAGAGATAAGATAAATTTGCTACCGACTATACAGTAAAAACGGGGACGAGAAAAATTGGCTACTATATATTACAGTCATTAAAAGTGCCACGGGATATTTTTATCAGTAGACAGTTTTGAACACTTCAGTACCTATAGGCATACTACTACGTCAATAGTAGATTGTACAACAAGAGCATAAAACGAGCCATTTTACCCGAGACGTTCATATAGCCACCCGAGCCGGTACGGCGAGGATGGATAGACAAGTCGAGGGGAAAATGGGTTTAATGCTTTTCACTTCGATTGCGAGGAGATAAAAAAACAAAAGAGGAAACATTGTTCACTTACTACGTACCTTTTATTTTTCATGCATTGCTAATATAATTATATATATTTAGATTTATTTATTTTATTGTTTTTTAGTTTTATACAAATAAAATAAAAATAAAACATTGAAACTTTTTTGTTTGTGGCTGTTCAGGCCTGATTACCTTGGTCTTAGACGAAGATTTTACTTTATGCACTAGTGCATAAAAAGTCATTTTATGTCGCCTAGATCCAGCATAAACACGAACTTTACGAGCATGAGAAGTGAAAAACCTTTTTAATTTCCACTTTTTACTGTCACATTAACAGAGCCCGAAATTTTCGTGGCATTTTTGATCTGTCATAGTGACTTCTCACTTATCGACTCTACCTAAATGATATCGATAATGAATGATATTTATTATATAAAGACACAAATCAACACTTATTAGCACTGCAACACTTATTAGACTTATAATATGAAATTGAATTTTTAAATTAGAAATTGTTTTATTGCATAATGCGTATTTATGTCTATTTCACATTTTCGACTGCTCCAAATTGAATTGGAAGAGAACGCTCTGTAACGATAAAACCGTTTATTGTTGACTTCTACTTTTAATCTTTTTCAACGGATTGTGTATCATTATATCGATATTGAATACCGGAAGTAGATAAGTGAGAAGTCACTATGACAGATCAATAATTCCGCGAAAATTCTGGGCTCTGATATGATAATTAAATTAGGTGCATACGAGTAAATGCAAAAATATTTATCTATTCGAACCATTTTAAGCGCTCGGTAGTTTTATGCAAGTTTTATGCGTTAAGCGCAATGCGTTTGACGCACATCAATTTGCATCAAATAATCTAACTATCAAACGTTGTCTTACGCCGTGGGCGCAGCGGCATACCGGAAGACCAGCGCTGGCTCTCGAGCCAGCATTACTGAGGTGGGTCCGTTTCGTGACAGTTGCTTTATTACATTGTTATTCTCGTATGCCCGTCTTTTATGTAACTGTCATGTATAAATGTTTTTTCTTTCCTTTTTTCTTTCATAAACATGAAATTAGAGTATCTGATGCAAATGGATGTGCGTCAATGCATTGCTTTTAACGCAGCGTTTATCACATAAAACAATTGAGCGCTTAAAAATATAGATTTCATTTTTTAAGCGTGTACCCCGTTTAGACCAAGTAAGTGCTTTACCAATTTTTATGACAGTTCCTACATCAGAAGAAAAATAAGGCTGGCTGACTGTCACATTGACATATAGGTAAGTTAAATCTTAGGGTGGGAAAAGAATTTCTTAATTGACATATAAGTACATATTTTTATATTCTACTGTAGTATCGAATCAACTGAATGGTACGCCACAGTAGAACCTTTTCACAAAAAAAAAAAAAGCAATACGAATTGTTTGACAAGGAAATTAATTGAGAAACTTACTGCGAAAATGTTCTAAAGGCAAGTGAGGATTCAAATGATACGATATTACCTACGCTACGCACTTTATTGGTGGTAACTAATAATTTTCACAAAAAAGCGTAGTTAATTTTGTTACTTGTCCAGTCGAAGGCATAAATATCTGTACAGCCATAGCGTCAAATATATGTATACATTGACCTTATAGTCAGTGGCATAAAGGCAGTGGCTATACATAGATTTGTGACGTATTGGTAACGTATATATATTTTATATATGTATGCCCTTGACTGTCCATCTAATAACTTAGTGTAGTGGATTGTAAAACAAGCCTTATTTAAATTGCAAAAAGCGTGCATGGATTTTGAAAAAAAAAAGCTTTCATGTGCAAATATTTTATGCATTAAAATAAGTACATGCAGTAATAAATCAATGAATTATACCATATACTTGAAACATGTCATTTTTGAATTTTTGTCTGTACCTTAATCAAAAAACGCATCGTGTATGATACAGCGTATTTTTTTAAATTATTATAATAAACAACCACCATATAAAAATAAAATTATAAAATATTAGTAGAAACATAGAAAGGAGCATTAGTTATGTAGACGATTTGTTATTCACGTTTAGAACCATAGATGTTAATTGTGTCCTGAAAGTTAGTGCGTTATAAACATGGACGTACCGGAATATCCTTTCCGAAAGGATGAACCGAAATTGATAATTCTCCATCCTTCCCAACATTCAGAGCGCCCTTACCGACTCTCTGTGACAACATCGCTGTCAATTCATCATCCGCACTGAGATCTATCACTTCTTTTAGTACAGTTTTAGGCGTCGCTTTGGGCATCAACATTAAATTCTGGGACATAAATTCGTTCTTAGCGTCCAAGTATTTCTGTTCTAAGGCCTTTGGATCGTCTGGTTTTTTTGCTTGCAATTTGGACCAATCGCAGCCGTTTATGAATTCCGTTATACGCGAATAGGATTCTATTAGTTTCTCTAAACTGTTCTCTTTGTTTGGCGCTTTTTGCGCTTTTAGCAGGGAGAAATCAAATGATTTGTCTTTGGAAGTTTTAGGTAGATCGAAAGCTGCTTTTTCAGCGAAATCCTTCATTTTATCTAGGGCGTTGTATTCTATTTGTTCCTTCCAACCGGATTGGTCCAGGTTAAGTTTTAGCGGCTCGTTTTGGGTGTCCTTGGTACCGGATACCGGTATGAGTGAAAGGCTTATGGGCGGCATAATGCGTTCCTTCTGCGTTTTGGTCGCCGGTCCCATCACTAGATCGGGTATTTTCCATTCGGTACCGGCTTTCGGTATCGCCGGCAGAGGCTCGATGGTGAGCTGCGTTCGGTTCTTGTTGATATGCTGTTGCGAATTTTCTCTTGTTAGTTTTAACATTCTGCATTATTATCAATTTAATTTTTGACAACATTGTCAATTTTCTTGTTAGACGTAGACAGATATGAGCCCAGATAGTATACATATATATAAACATATTATATAGATACTTGATGCAATTTAAACACACAACTAACTACCATCTAATAAGCCATGTAATTCAGCTGTCTACAAAAGCAAAAAATACACCAACACATAGTACTTTTTGCTTTAAACTACATACAGATGTGAGCACAATGTTGCCAAGCCTCAAATTGATAATAAAAAAATAGGAAATACAACAAACACAAGCACAATATTAAAACATAGATATGTATAAAAATATACAGTCCCCCGTTATTTTATTTATGAATTGAGAATTGATTTTATTAAGAGGTCATTCACGAGAAATATAAGGTTTTCTGTTGAAGAACGAAACATTGCGTATCCAAAATAAAAACAAACAACGCGCATCAAATCAAAATAAAGCCAAAATTATTGTGGCAATGTCATAACTCAGACCAAAAACAAGAATAGACGGATGGCAGTAGAAACAAAGCACCTATAATCTACTCTAACTTATCTTGGTTACAATGGATGAAAAAGTATAATTTTCGCCATTTTGTAGGTTGTCGGCAATACTGTAACAGGGTCGATGTTTGTATCGGCCAATCGAAAGTTCTTCACAATTTGGCGTTGACTCGAACCTAAGATAAGGCTAAGTCTTAGGGTCATTATTCAAGCGTTTGTTCCTAATAATTTTCGCGGTAATTGTTTTGTTAAAATGGCAGACGATTCTAATACAGTTGTTCAGTTATCTGGTAGAAGTATAGGAAATCAAACAAATAATCGAAAGCGACATCACAATGTACATCCAATTCGTAAAAAATGTGGACAAAGAGTGATGCGGTTAAAACGTGGCGGTCAAACATTATTTCTTATATTTTTTATAACTTTTTATTTAACAACTTTTATCCTCGAGATAGTTATCTCCTCATCACCCGTATATTCTTATCTCTGGTCCGAGATTACATCAACATTACACTTTCAAACGTATCAATATTTTTATAGGTTTCGTTAAATCAGTTCTCTCTTCAACAGAACAGCAGACGATCCCATAAGGCCCGTGACACACTGAGGCTTACCTCGAGCAGTTGTTGGCTGCGCGCCTCTTTCTCTCTCTTGACTAGCTCCGCTTTCTCTGTCCGCTCAAGTTCCCGCACCAACCGCGCCTGGGAAATATCAATATCATCATCATCATCTATCGGAATCTGTCTACTATATCATTATAATAATTTAAACACTAGTTTGTGTCCGTAGCTTGGCCCCCGTCATACAACATGCACGATTTTTCTAGTTCTAGCAGGTCTAAACTGAGTTTAAAGTGCATACAGCTTTTAAACATCATCATCACCATCAATTTAATACTATTGTGGACACAAGGGCTATAAAATTTAAGAGTGCGTTAAACATCTTAACGCATTCACTGCCACCGACGCATATATGCGTTTTTGGAAGTTCCCCCCAGTATCGGTATCAGTATCATAATTATTCATACATTTTGAACGCACATGTGCGTCGGTGGCACCTGTGGTGGGAGGGTGTAATTTAGCAGAAAACCTCTATTTACTTTGCGAACCCTGTTTCTATTTGCCAGTTACTTATTATCTAATCATCATCGTCATCATTCCAGCCTATATAAGTCCCACTGCTGGGCAATGGTAATGGTAGGAACGTTTCATATACAACAAGACCATAAAACCATATGGGCCATTTTACCCGAGACGTTCATATAGCCACGTAGTTTTACACTCTGCTTTTCACTTCGACTGCGAGGAAATGAACCAGCAACAGTGGAAACCATTTTTCACTTACTACGTACCTTTTTATTTTTCATAAATTACAATATAATTATATTTTTTTAGTTTTATTGATTTGTTTTGATTGATTTTTATTATTTTTTAAATTAAAAATTTTTTACAAAAAGCATGTAGAAACTTTTTCGTTTGTGGCTTTTAATACCTGATTTGATTACCTTGGCCTTAGACGAAGATTTTACTTTATGCAATAGAGCATAAAAAGTCATTTTATGTCAGTGGTCAACATTGCTTACAGGAGCCAAACACTGATATTATGCCACAACCCAGAGGACCGTGCGCTCCAGTTTACCTGATCCCGGGAGCGCGAGTTGGCGTCGCGCCGCGCGTCCCGCGCTGCCTGCTGGCGACGCGCGAGCTCGATGCGGCGGTCCACGGGCGGCGGCGTCGGCCGCGACCCCGTCAGCGCCGCCAACGCACGGGCTTCCTCTAATCTACACCATAAATAAACACTATTATGACTAAACAACAAAAATGGCGGTAGAGCTTATCTAAGCAAAATGACGCGTCCCGCACTCAACTAAAGGCTTGTTCGGACTAGGCTAGTATTTTAGTCCAGTAGCGAGTAATTTAGTAGCTAAACGTGTCTGAACACCAAATAATTAGTCGAGCAGATTAGTAAGTAATTTAGTCGAGTCAATCCATTTTATTCTATTTTTTTTAGTAGTTTAGTAGTGAGTAGCACCCCCCCACCACGCGTCCGTGCTTACTCGGCCACCGGCTCCGCAAACAAGTCCGCACCTGTCGATTTACTCGAGTTCATTAGTTGGAGTGAAAATGTCGTTTCGCTGGAGCGAGGAAACCACTTTAATACTCGACTGTAATGCGAACGATTTTTAGGCAGTAGCGAATAGTTTAGCTACTAAATTACTCGCTACTAGACTAAAATACTAGCCTAGTCCGAACAAGCCTTGAGTCTATTAAAGGGGAACTAAATCCCCGTTAGACCTATACTTGGTTTGGATAGGTATTTAACTAAATGTAAACAAACGACGCGCGCGCTGGAGCTGAAGTTGTCAGCGCTCAGGGGGGGTGGGGGTGGGGGTCCTGCCGGGCACCGTTGCCATGGTTTTTAGACGACCAGATGGCCTAGTGGTTAGAGAACCTGACTACGAAGCTTGAGGTCCCGGGTTCGATTCCCGTGTCGGGGCAGATATTTGTATGAAAAATAAAGAATGTTTGTTCTCGGGTCTTGGGTGTTTAATAGTATTTAAGTATGTATCTATCTATATAATTATATTTATCCGTTACTTAGTACCCATAACACAAGCTTTGCTAAGCTTACTTTGGGACTAAGTTAATTGGTGTGAATTGTCCCGTGATATTTATTTATTTATTATTTATTTATTTATGGTTACCGTTTGGTGATCTCGGGCTCGCTGAACAGCAGCGGCTCGGGCAGGTCGGGCGCCGGCTGGACGTACTCGCCGAGCACGACGCGCGCGCTGAAGCTGAAGTTGTCCGCGGTCAGCGGGGGGTGGGGGTTCGCTTCCAGGAACTAGAAAAAAAAAAGGTTCTTACCGACTGTGCACAAAGTCAAAACATCTATAATACCCTAATCACAGTCAGTTTTATTATATTTCAAATAATTATAGTGTAACGAGAACACATTTGTGTCACGTACGCTGTTTCTAGTTCAGTATAATACAATCCCATTCCATTTTATCTGCGAAAAACTTTGTTTATGGCTATTCCGCGGAAACTATGCAATTTTCCGGGATAATAATGAAAGTAGTATAGGTACAATAATTTACACCAGGTTTTTTTTTCTTTTTAAATCCATCTCTTACTGTGCCGTCTAAAATTTTACACCAGTTAAATGTCTTAGCGAGGTTGCATAATATTAAGATAATTTCATAATGGGCGTTTCCCTGTACTGACAGGAAAAAAAAACACAATACTGATTGTGTTTTTTTTTTCGAAAAAATGGCGAAAGCATCTGACAAGTTCAAAATACGAATGCAGAATTAGAAATTAAGTAGAGTTTCTGAGTTAGCAAACAAAACAAACGAATATTAAAGATATCCTTAAAGATATTTGTAGGTACAGTACAGGTACATGCACTAAACTAACTTTAAATAAAAAAAAGATTATTATTAAAAGATAGATTATTATTATGTGATGATGATATATATGAGTGTTGAATCGCTATCAGTTCTCATTTATAATTTTAGTTGAGGTATACTGCCATTTCGGCAAAATATTTTTCGCCAAATTTCGCTTTCCAAAAAACTTATCGCAGTAGTTTCATTTCCCAAACGAATCGTTAGCATACAAACATTAACAAGTTTATTATGACAAACTTTTATTAAGCATAAGTTTTTTTTGGCTAATATTATATTTCAAAATAATGTTTGTTCAAAATGACACTTCGCACACGAACCAACCACAGAAACCAACTGCTACCAGAAAAGTAGGTTAGGTTAGAACTGCGTCCCCCACAGAAACGAACTGCTACCAGAAAAGTAGGTTATTATGCCATGCGATAATTTGGGAAGAGTGCTTTATGCCAAACGATAAAATTGACTAAATAACACTTGGTAATATGAAACATGAATAAGTTATAATTTTGAAACAATAATTTGCCAAAAAAAATTTACTAACTGTAAAATTGCGATAAGTTGTTTTAGCAAATGATTTTTTGCCAAATGATAATTTGAGTAAAATATTTTGGGATGTGATACTTTGGGAAAAGTTTTTTGCCCATACATTAGTAATCCCGTTAGTAGGATTACAAGTAAAGCTAGTGCAACATATCATACCGCTTGTAGCTCCTGCATGCTTTTTATCTTCACGCCTTGATGCGGCTCGGGGGGCGAGTAGGACACGTCCCCTTTTATGTTACAGTTCCGGGACAGGCCCTTGATCACTGTTATCCTCTTCCAACCTGAAAGTAATATAATTTTTCATCTTTATCATCAGAATTTACACGCGGGCCCGGTACCAATTGGGAACTTCACACAACATTTTCTACGCAGCTGTGTGCACGATGTTTTCCATCACCGTAAAGCTCATGTCATGGCTTTCAAATGTAGTTTCGTACATTTGAAAAACTTTGAAGTGTAGTCCGGGCACGAACCCACGACCCTTTGCTAGAAATTGTTATGTCAAACCACCAGAGTAGCATGGCTTCATCAGATCATTTTTAAGAGCGTGCAAACGAAAAATTGCCCATTCAGCGATTTTGAGGTTTTTCAAATGCCTTATTAATGTCTAAATGCTTACGTTTTTTAAGGAAAAACTAATGTAACATATAGATAAACTCTTATTCTGATGTATAGCGGTAATTTCCATTTATTTCCGTCAGCGATTTTTTTTTGCCAAATCATTTTGTTAGTGAGGTTTTACAAAATACGCGTCAGAGCTGTCTTTCATGTGAAATATTTCCATTATAACCCACCACAAACAGTGTAACTTTAGTATTTTATAATAGGAAATATAGTCTTTTAAGACATAGGGTCATCATATGTATCAAAATATTAGTTATTATTATTCAAATACCATTCTTCAAAAAGTCTAAATCGGTCTACTTCATCATTTTTTATCTCATTTGTTGTGATGTATTTGCCAATAAAACAATTTTATTATAAATCTACAGGAAATGTTTAGTCTGTAATATTTTTTTCAGCGCTTAATAATAGCTCATTTAATTTTGACAATTTTCTAAACTTGGGTCCTAAATCGATTATATAACCGCGCGCGTTAATAGTTACGACTCAGAAAGCGCCGGGCTCTCCCAAGGAACGGACGTATCGCTCTGCGCTCTCCGCAAGGTTATCAACCTTTACTGCAAACACCCGATAGTTATAGCGTGTCCGCAATTGCTTGATACTTGATAAGTAATTTTACATGTTAAAATTAAATGTTTTAAATTTTCGCAATTTTCACTCAAACTAATACGGGTAAATGCATTTTACATTTCACAAGCATTTATTTAACTTGCCATATTAGTATGTATGTTAGTATGTAGTGTGTAAGTATTAACTAAATTTGACCCACTTCCCGATTTTTGATTGAGATGAAACTTTGCGTGCATGTGTGAATAAAATAACAATGTAATATTATTATTATGACATGAAGCTGATCTGATGATGGAGCTGGAAGGTAACCACAAGAACTCTGTAATAAAACGACATAACCCCATCGAGTTTGGGCTCATTAGATTTGTCTTGACGAGTCCTAGGTGGTAACCAGGGACAAAGGTACAGTCAGCAAAAAAATATTTTATTAAAAAAATTAAATGTAACTTAAAGTTATTAAGCTTTTATTTAATTTGCCCTGTTAGTATGTTTGTTAGTATGATAGTGAGTATGATATAAAAGTAAATAAAATCTTGTTGTACAGTAAAAGTCTTATATTCTTAGATATGGGCAATAAACGAAAATCATTTGGGATGAAAAAACAGTACTGTTAACACAGTATGAGCTGCTTAGAAAAGGTTATTCATCATTATTAATTACCATTACTGTAAATCCAAGATAGAAATCTAGTTCCATAAATATATTTTTGTTAAATTCACTCCAAATCGGAATTAAAGTTACTGTAAAATTACTGTTTTTGGTTTTAAGATAGCATTTTTTATCAGGTACTATACTACCATTAAAAGGTTATTTATCAATACTAATTCCCATTACTGTACATTCAGGATCAATAATAAATACGTTTTTGTGTTAAATTTAATCCAATTCGGATTTATGATAACATTACTTTCTTGATTTTAAGATTGCATTTATTTTCAGACGGAAAATAGAACAGGCTGAAATGTCGAATATATCTAATCATGAGATTTCTATAAGTCCCAATATGTAAAATGTATGACGCATTTTCAACTTTAAAAAAATTAGATTTTGCCACAATTTTATTCAGTAATAATACTTTTGTCTAGTTTGCACAGTATTTTATTAGGTACGTACCAAGTGAAATCATATAAAATGAAGATTAATGTTTATTAAACATTCCAGGATACTACTCAGTTTTGATAGACTGTCTCCGAACATGTACGATAGCTAATGAAATTCCTGTTACTAAAATGTCATTGGACTCCGTAGTCCATTAAATTAGACGCCTTACGCATTGTTAATAATCTACTCCCAGAGAAGTCGACTCCATCTGATCTAAGGACTCCATCTTAAAACCCTCGCTTCGCTCGGGAGTTAACGCACGACACCCTCGCTGCGCTCGGGAGTTAAATCTGGAGTCCTTCGTTACGCTCAGGATTCAATACCGTACCCGTGACATAATAAAGTGCTTTATCC
Source organism: Choristoneura fumiferana (assembly GCF_025370935.1). Classification (NCBI taxonomy): domain Eukaryota; kingdom Metazoa; phylum Arthropoda; class Insecta; order Lepidoptera; family Tortricidae; genus Choristoneura; species Choristoneura fumiferana. The sequence continues at coordinate 5,194,078 of NC_133498.1, read as the reverse complement.
CCGTAGTGTACAATCTACTAATAGTATTTTATGCAATTGTTACATAAAGAGGGGTCTTGAAACCATAGTGTGGGTTAACGATACCAGCGAAGTGAATATCGTTATAGCATCACACGAGTGTTTTAAGGCCTAATTATGTAAAATTTCATACAATATCTTATATACACGTACACATTATCGCCGAAATATATATCGGGGATTTCGGAATTGCTCGTTTAAAGATATTAGATGAAAATAATTATGAGCAATGATGATGAAATATTCATTTATTTACTAATTATTACGTGCCCTCACACAGTATACCATCATATGCGTAAGAAACATTGAAACTAAATATTTTGCGCGCACTGAAAAATTAAATTTTTATTGCCAGCTTTTTTTACTGACTGTAATTTTTATACGTTGTTGCCATCTAGGGCCAAAGTACTTGTCAAGACGAATCAAACGAGCCCAAAGTCGATGTGGTTATATAGATTTATTACAGAGTTCCTACGGCCACCTTCCAGCTCCATCATCAGATCAGGCTTCATAAATCATAATAATATACTGCATTGTCATTTGATTTACACACGTATGTAAAATTTTAACTTAATCTGAAAACGCATATTTAGTCAAGTTTAGCTTCCAAAATTTTATCCATACCTACTAATAACTAACATACTAACAGGGCAAGATAAGTAAAAAGCTTGTAAGTAAGTAATAAAATAAATTATTATGTTAAGGAATAAAAATATTTATATCGCAACAATTTTTTTTCTTAATTTTACTACGACGGAAAATGTACAACGATCAAGATGTGTTTAATGTTTCGGCAACGCTCGCATCGTACGCACACAGCAAACCGTGGTTGTGTGCGGGCGAAACACGGGCCGTGGGACGGAGATCGCGCCAGTGACGAGTTGGGACAAAATGTTTGCGCGCTCTTAAGATTACGCATTTAAGCAGTGTAGTTATGGAGAGTATGGAAAAAATCAAGTTTGGTTCTAGCTTTCTTCTGGTTTTTTAACCGACTTCAAAAAAGGAGAATTCTATGTTTGGCGAGATAACTTTAAAAAACTTTGGAGTAGCTTGTAGGGGATAATTGAGAATATTCTTTTTGTTTAAAGCTTTTTAGAGCATGATGATGGTGAAAGTATACCTCTGGCCAGTGTCTGTCGGAGCGACGCGTCGTGCGGCCGGCGGCTGGTGTCGCTCGCGTCCGAGTCCGAAGGGCACGAGTCGGACGGACACTCCGAGTCCGTACTCGCCGTTTCACCTAGGAGGGCTTTTAGCTTTTCCTGTGTACAAAAACATAAAAAAATCAGAGCTTTTATAACAGTGCGAGGATGAGTTGCGAGAAATGTGTTTTTCAAGAATAAATGGGTTACGTAGTTGCGGGCGAGTTGGAAGCGAGGCGAGCGCACAGCGAGGTCGTTGCGAGCGCGTAACGATTTCGCCGCGAGCGGGCAACGAATTTGCTGCATACTCGCGGGAAAATCAATATGGCGTCCCAGCTATATCATCATCCCAGCCTATATACGTCCCACTGCAGGGCACAGGCCTCCCCTCAGAATGAGAGGGTTTGGGCCATAGTTCCCACGCGGGCCCAGTGCGGATTGGGAACTTCACACACACCATTGAATTGCATCGCAGGTTTGTGCAGGTTTCCTCACGATGTTTTCCTTCACCGCTAAGCTCGTGGTAAATTTCAAATGTAACTCCGCACATGAATTTCGAAAAACTCAGAGGTGCGAGCCGGGGTTTGAACCCACGACCCTCTGCTTGAGAGGCGATGGGTCAAACCACTAGGCCACCACGGCTTTCCAGTGTATATGCTCAGCGCTAATTCGCGCTCGCGGCGAAATCGTAACGCACTCGTGGCGCAATCGTTACTGAGTGCTAGCACGTACCAGGTCCGTCTCTCCCAGCAGCTGCTGCGCGAGCGCGGGCCGCAGCCCCAGGGCTCTGCTCTGGGCCAGCAGCGACGCGACCGTGTTCTTCTTGGGTTTGCTGACGCCGCGCCCGAGGTTCCGCGGCCGGCCCTCACGGTTCGGCCAGCCCACCGCTGCAATATATCATTCATATGTTAGAACATAGACACAACTCACACACACACACACACACAAACATTACGCCTGTATTCCCAAATGAGGTAGGCAGAGCACACGAAACGTTACCGCTTCGGAGCTACTTTTAGCAATTTTAGGTTTTAAGTTTGTCTAAAACGGTACAATAGTGACAGGTTGCTAGCCTGTCGCCTATATTGTATTTCGATACAATATGAAAAGTGTAAACAAAGACGCCATTTATCCGACCACAGATACTCAATGATGTAAAAACCTATTAATTTATTAATTGAATAGAATAGATCAAAGTATTTTTGTCTATTTTATTATTTACAATACTTGATTTAATTCCAAAGACTGTTTAAATTATAAAAGCAGTAACTATTTTTAATTTTAAGGTAAGTAAATAAAAATCGCTTATAAAATCGAGCATTAAAAACGATTTTTAAAATGTCAAATTTCCCACCATCTCTACGCTGGTCTATGCTACTATACATTATACCCATGTTTCGTTCAGGAAATAACGTCAGATTTTGATGAAGATTTTTCAAATGAAAATTAAATATTTAAATCGAGTGAATTTTGGTGAAAAAAGTGATTAGACGTCTAGTTAAAAAACACGAATGTGTCATTGATTCGATCCAGTGGGTGTTTATACAAGGATTTGGATGAAATCAGTTTGTTTACACTTACAATTTGGATAGACATAAACCATACGGTATACAAACTATATCCTCAGTCGCCTGTTACGACATCCACGGAAGAAATGGGGAGGTGTAATTCTAACCTGACACCACACGGGTAGAACATAGATTTTTAGCAAAAAAAAAAAAGAAAAACAACTAATATTATATTCGGCAACAAGCACCTTTTTAATAGGGAATATTACTGCACTGTACTGCCGTCAATATGCAGCACTCATTCATTTTCACAAGAAATCATTTTGAGCTCAACAACTGCTCATTCAGTACAAAGCTGCGTTTCTGGATGAGTTGCGAGCTCTAGAGCGGTTTACTAATGTTTCGACGAATAACGTTTGGCAACCTGTTTCATTTCGCAACTTTTCATTTCCCAACTGTTTAATATTTCTGAAACTGTAAATAATTCAGGATTTTTATAAAACTAACCTAACCTAAAGGGTTCTACACGGTGGCCCTGAAATAAATCCTGAAATATTTACAGTTTTAGAGTTTGCGAAATTAAAAGTTGCGAAATGAAACAGGTTGCCAAACGTTACGTTGCGAAAAGGCAGTACTCGCTCTAGAGCTCTAGAACAGCTGAGCGGAGCGAGGACAGGTAAATGAAGCATTTCTATTGACTTATGAAAAACACATCTTCGCACATCTCTGGTGGAAAAGCAGCTTTACTCTAAATAGTTCTTAACTATACACACACACTTACATTCACTATCCTCGCTGCCGCTGGACTTTGGTCGCGGGGAATCAGCAACCTGAGAGTTGAGTTCGGGCACGACGCGGCGCGGCTTCGCCCCCGGTTTTCTGCGAGCTGAAAAAAAAAACAGAATAAGGTAAATGATATCATAAAATACTAATACCAAGCCGCGACTTTATTACAAAAAAAAACAGTTTAACCTTGAACACTGGATCAATTTTTCAGAAAAAAATACTGTTTCGGCGGGAAAAAAATTATGAGTAACAAAAATTCAGACAAACATTGCATTATAATTATGCGACTAGATATGCACCGGAATAATTGCCTTCTTTATTTCTCTCTTCCTTCTTTCTACTTACATATCCGGTCGTTGCTCGAAGAAGCGTTGAGAGAACTGCTGAGCGACGTTAGTCGAGACAGCGCGTCCGACGCCTGTGAGCTCGCTGCGCAAAAATAAAAAAGATAAAATATATTTTTTTTTTGAAAAAAAACGCTCTTTTTAATTCGTTCTTAATAGTTATTTATGTGGCTGGTGCATAATGAGAGGCATTAAAGTACGAGTGTGGTTTTATGAAACGAGCCGAAGGCGAGTTTCATAATAAGATCACACGAGTGTTTTAATGCCTAATTATGTATAGCCGCATACATAACTTTATCTACATGCATATCATAAGTTTTCTATAATATGTTCAGATATGGCCTGTATTTTGACTTTGACTGACTTTGACTTTGACTTGACTTTGACTTTGACTTTGAATAATTATTATTATCTACATGCATGTCATAAGTTTTCTACAATATGTACAGATATGCATTGTTAAAAAAAGTATTATGTAAACATTAAGATGCACCCGCAGATACCAGGTTTCTTAATAAAGGCCATTTGATAGTCGTTTCTGAACATATAATAGGGAAGTTATGATATGCATGTAGATAAATAATAGAATAACTCACGCGGCGTAGGTTTGAGCGAAAGGTTGAGCGGCGCGTCATCATCCGTCCCGCTCTTAAGCCCGAGGTCCAGCGGCGACTCTTCCGCGCTCGCATTCGACTTCGTGCTCAGGTTTAGGCTGCCGTCTGTAACAGGACAAACATATTAAGATATTTGAAGAAATATCGAACAAGTCGTAATTAAAAATATAGTGGATATTCATTTGCTCCTCTGCAGATTCCACAGAAAAGAACTTCGTAGAAAAAGCTTACCAAAGCCTGTTGGCTAAATAAGGTTGATAAACCAATATTGTTCACACTTTTTTTACTTAGTTTAAGATTGAGGAAGCTATTTATTTATAAGCTATTTTTTTTTTTATAAATACGTTGGCTTTGTATTTTGATAATGAAATAAACTAAATTGAAATAGTAAAGATTGTACTTCAGGATGTTTAGCCTCGTAAGCTAGTGTACGTCATAAAGTACAAATCAATTGTAAAAATAACTGCTGAATGTACTACATGGAGTACAAATTTCTCAATGAAACGAATACTTCAAATTTTCACAAACATTTCTTAAACCGCAAAACTTAGAATTCTCGGCTCGGGCTGTAGAAACTACGTATGGTAGAAAAGTCAGGAATTACGAGGTTAGCTACCTATTTGAGCACACATTGAAAATGAACCACGAATTGGCCCGAAACAAGTCAGCTTTAGTTTAATCTACATACCAGCAGCGGCCGAGCCTGCGAGCTGCCTCTCCAGCGCTGCCAGACTGACTCCGCTCTGGCTCGCTATGGTTTGAAGCAGCTCGCGAGATATTCCTGGGAATTAAAGAAAAATAGTGAAGGAGAGTTAGACTTTTCGAATTTAGGTAATGCACTGAAGTCAACAAGAACTTAGTACTTGATATGTTTATAAAATAAAAACATTTCGAACCAAAAAATGCGGTTCTTTAGCTTTGATAATTATGTTAATATAGAAAGTGATACAAATCCTTAAAAAAAAAAATGTCTTACGTATTACTAACAACCAATTGGACCCTGGTCAGCAATAAAACATTTTTAATTTTTTAAATTTAATTGAGTGATTTAGTGATTTTCGGACTTTTTCGTTTTACTTGAGTAAAAGTCGCGCATTTAAACGAAAGTGTACCCTATACTCTAGTCGACTCGTGGACCATGGCAGGAAGTGACGTTACGCCGTGCTAAAAAGTGCCGCACTACGTGACGCCACCGACTCCGTGTCCAATATTTTGTGATAATCTAACCGATGGAGTAAAATTTAATAAATAGGTTTTTTTTACCCTAAATACTACCCATTTATTTCTAGAACACAATCACGTATTGACTTAACGTTAAAATAGACGCGAGTTTTACAAAATACTCAAGAACGGACCTCAAAAAGATCCAAATTCGGATTATGTATATATTTCTATGCCTGAGATTATTGTTACCCGCATAGTCGGCGAGGTTGGGCGCCGGGCTGCCGGTCCGGTGGCCGGCGCGCTCCGGCTTCGTCGGCAACCGGATCACTTCCACCGACGACCGGGAATTGCCGTACTCGTCCTGAAACAACGGTTACTTTGAGTTACATACACGTGAGTAGTGTTGTGATGTAATGTGTTTTTTTGTCAATAAATGTTGTGAGTTTGAGTTAAGTTTAACAGAAACAAGAGAAAGCAATCGCGGCTATTTTTGTCTGGTAGGCTTCCTCCAAGAGTTAGGCGTTAGGCTTGTTAATGTAATCTTATATTGAATGAATAAATAAACTAAACAAACTAATAGTGCTTACAGCCAATCACGCAAAATAGGCGCACTAAGTCGTCGAGTTGAGGAAAACAGCCTGCTCTACTAAATACTTCTGGTGTATCTTTCTAATTAATTCTAATTTTCACTACCTACCTACCTCTAAAGCTTTTTTTTTCTTATGAGTACTTACCACCTTTTGCCGTTTGGGGTGGGGCGGGCGTTCGGAGGAGGGGTGCACGGAGACGTGGGGGGGATCCAGCGATATCGTCTTCTTCCGGCCGCGATTCGTGGTGCCAGGAGGTGCCTGCGACACAATTTACATTAAAAACGTCCTTTTTATTGTATTGTATAACAATCCTACTAATATTGTAAATGCGTAAATTTGTGAGTGTTTCTTTGTTGTTATTTCACTCTAAAACGACCGGACAGATTTGGATGAAATTTGGTATGTACCCAGACATTTGGTATGTTGGAAATTTCATATGCAGCGTTGATGAAATCCACGATGCAGTTTTCAAGAATCCTCATGGGAATTTAAAAATACCGCGGAATTTTAATTCAATGGATCTAATCATTTAGGCGTGCAAAGACGCGAGTAAACACTAGTCGTACAGTCGGTGCCCTAACATAAGTATCCTCTTTTCTATGCAACTAGTACAAAAAAGTGCATACATAAGTTAGGGAACCGACTGTACATAAAACACAAAAAATAGCATTTTACATTGCGAAACCGATGTTGTGTAAAGGGAACCGTAATAAATAATTCATAAAAAAACGGTCCAAATTGAAAACATATCTTCACAAATAGTACGTTATAATCTTTCAATAAATGATATGTGCATAGGAGATTACATAAAAAGTAGGAATTATCAAATATTAACCTTCATCCTAGCTTAGGTTTACATTGAGAAAAAAATTTGGTAACAAACTTGTTCACTCACTGTTATACCATACACGTTCCATTAGTTAACCGTACGGACGTATCAGTTCGCTCGACAAACCCTAAATCGTAATATCTAAAACAATTAATTTTTAAAAATTTGAGAGATACCTCACATTTGTAAAAAACTTAACCGATTCGCCAAAAGCGAATAGTGCTATTTTGGAATTTTCAAAGCAAACCACATAACATGCATAAGATTCAGTAAGGCAAAGCCTTTCTAAAAGCATTTAGAAACACCGTGTTTTAGACAAAATTAAAGATTTTTCACCAACTGCCCTCATTTTTGGTGGTTTCTGGGAGTGCGGTGTGAAGTGAGTGAAAAAGCCCGTGCTCTTACAAAAGGGTTACCAATGGGGGAGAACGACCGTATTTTAATAAGTGCTGGTTTGTAAGATGTTTACCTTCGGACCGGCTAGCGAGGAGGTGTATTTGATAATTTCTGTATCGGGCGGAAGTCTTACCCCGCCTAGCACCGACGAAGGATCACTAGAAAAAAAAAAAGAAATGTTATAATACTATGTTACTAACTCGTATCCGCTTCGTCTAAAAGGAGGGTTTAAACATAAAAGGTAATTCACTATCCTCCAGGCATTTAGATTTAGGAAAATTTCATCGTTATCATCATCCAAGCCTTATATATTCGTCCCACCGTAAGTCACGATTTTTAATATTTTTAGTTAGACTATTATTTAGATCTTTGGAATGAACTACATGAAACTACGTTAAATATATTAAGGGTAACTTACCCTCCTTCCAAAGCAGCACTGGCAGGAGAAAATATATGCATTTAATAAAAAAAAAACATTCTCCGAATATTCAGGTATATAAATTACATACATTTTTTTGGTGAACAATTGGCCAATAATGTAAATGTAAAGTACGATACAAATTAAACTAAATCGCGTATTGAAATTCAAACCTTTTCCTTACAAATTTCATATTGATATTACGTCTGCCTAATAAATCATCGTGAAATTTATCATGAAAAGGTTCCATTCTGGTAATTGATTAAGTTTTCTCGGCTTTAAAGTACATTGTATCTTAAATGCAAAAGATCATTATTATATTTTATCGAATGAACACAATTTGTACTTGTACACGTCAATGTATTTTTAGGAGTATTTATTTAAACGCATAATATTAATCGTCCTGATTTGAAAACTCTTAACATGAATACGAACAATTATAAATACGCGTAATCTTAATTAGGCATAACAATAATATGCACAATTATAAATACGCATATAACAATAACGGAGCTCTTGGTTTATTTATCAAACATAACTAATAGTTTGATATTTTCGTAATCATTATATCGTGTTACATAGAATTTTGTAAAACATTGTATTTATTGTTATTTTGTACTGCAAATTATTGAATAAATTATCTTATCTTATCTCTTATATCGCTATATTTATTTGATTTAGAGGATTCACTAGTTATGCTTTACAAAATTATGCCATATGCGTAATAGAATGAAGCTTAACGTTACGAGTATTTACATTATTCAAACATGTTCGTTATTATGCGTATTAACCAGTAAGCGTTTTTGTTGTTATGCCACTTGAACGTTATGTGTTTTCATGTTAGGAAAAAAAAATAGGCCAACTAAAGACCCATTTTTTAGACTCACCTAAGTATGGTATGGGGTAAACCGGTGAGCGAGTCGATGCCGCCATGCCGGTCCTTTTCGGCGCCTGGCATGCCGAACGGGTACAGGGGGGACATGTTCTGAAACAATCGTACATTGTTAAGTTGCTGTGTCACAAAGCTATCTCGAATATTCCAGCGGATAGCTGTACAAGTTTTACTGAACACCCGTGGTAAAGCTTGACTCCCCTTATCAGCAAAAGTAAACAAGTTCTAAGCCCCCAAAATGCATACGTGAACAATAGTATATTTTATTAAGCTGTTCTGGTTTGGTTATTGTTATAGTCTTTTATTTTAAGAGCCATGAAGTATTTAGCAACATTTCATTATTATTGAACATAAACATTTTTTAGAGACGTAGCTATTTATTTATTGATCAATCAAAATTTACAACATTACGGTTGATACCAATAGAATGTAATGTAAATTTAAAAACAAGAAAATAATGAAATAATTCTAATACAATCACAAATAAAAGTAAAATAAAACTAATTTAGGGATTTTACTTCCACCAGCCAGCCCCCCTAACGTCCCCTATGCCATAAAAAATAAGCTAAGCAGAGATACCACCTCCATTTCGGCCTTACGTAATATTTGAATGACCCCTTGTACCAGAATACACTGGGGGGCTACTACCAAATTCGAAAATCGAAGTTCGTATCGTACCATCCCTCTCACTCACTTATTAAATAATATAAGGCTGTCCCGCTGACGTTTATATTATGTGCGTCAGCGGGACGGCAAGATAAAAAGTTCGAATTTTGCACTTCGTAGTATAGGGCCTGGCGATGATCTCCCTCCGTATACCTTTACTTGCCCGAATTTCACTTGCCATACCAACGTTTGCCATAAAACATATAGAACCGTGCTGTTTTCAGGCTTTTTAAAAATGTAATCTTATAGAATGCAGTAGGTTAGGTTAGGTTAGTTTAACATCAACTCTGAAGAAAATACTATTTCAGAAATAAATTACTTTATGGCAAATGAAAATTATGGAAAACGGTACATTAGGGCGCATGAAATTCGGGCAAACGATAGAGAACCGATCTCCCTCACGTATCGACTCAGTTTATTTAAGGCGCTTCACCTTGCCCTTAGCGGCGGCGGCGACGGCGGCGTGGTAAGCCCCGTGGGCTGCCGCCTGAGCCAGCATCAGGTCTCCCCGCAGCAGCGCCAGCTCGCGGTCCTTGCCTTTGCCTGACGATGCCGCTGACGAGGATGACTTGCCTGTGAAGAGAGTTACATAGAGAATCATCATCATCATGTCAGCCGAAAGACGTCCACTGCTGGACATAAGCCTCCCCCAAGACCCTCCACTCAGACCTGTCTTGTGCTTTCCGCGTCCAACGCGATCCCGCGATCTTTACCAGGTCGTCGCTCCATCTAGTTGGAGCCCTACTGACAGCTCGTCTCCCGGTCCGAGGACGCCATTCGAGACCCTTCTGACCCCATCGGCCATCAGTCCTGCGAGCAATGTGCACCGCCCACTGCCATTTCAGTTTCGCAATTCTTCGGGCTATGTCGAAGTATATAGAGAATATGTACTTATACTTCTGGATAAATACAACCTAGGGCTCTAGGGGTTGACGAGCGGTACATTTTGTATAGGCATTTTTTTTATTTTATTCGACAGGATGGAAAACGAGCATGTGCTTCTCCTGGTGGTAAGAGATCATCACCGCTCATAAACATCTGCACCACCAGCAGATTGCAGATGCGTTGCCAACCTAAGATGGGATACCTCAAGTGCCAGTAATTTCACCGGCTGTCTTACTCTCCATGCGAAACACAGCAGTGCAAGCACTGCTGCTTCACGGCAGGATTAGCGAGCAAGATGGTGATAGCAATCCGGGCGGACCTTGCACAAGGTCCTACCACCTGCAAAATACCTGGTATAGGTATTAGCGGGCTGTTTTCTGCAACTCGACGTCTAAGTGCGCCTATTTTGCGTGAGGTACATTTTTTATTGCATGTTCTTTCTTCTTTGCTGTTCTTTTGTGAGTAGAGCACGGCGGCCTTCAGCTGTATACTCACGCGACTGCGAGGGCTGGTGCTTGCTGGGCTTGGACTGGTGCGGCGCCGACGCGAGGCTGTTCAGCGAGGCCAGACTCGACATCGCCTGCGAGTGCGAGTGCGAGTGCATCGTCGAAGGCGACGAGGTTTTGGGGAAGCCGTAGGACGCTCCTGGAAGTGATGGCTGAAGTTAGTATCGTACGTAGATAGACTTGAAACTGTAGTAGTAGATGACTGCTGCAATTACTACTAGCAGTTGGTTTAAAAAGTAAGAAAATAGCGACCAAAACATGATAGTTATTTTTTTAAACGCGTCACACGCTGAACTGTAACATATATTAGAATAGAATAGAATAGAATAGAATAGAATACGTTTATTTGTGGAACATAGGTGTACATAATTGATCTTAAAAGCATAACATTCAGGAATCTCTATGTTTTGCCAGTAGGCGTACAAATATTTCTGTTTTCCTTTAACAAGTCATTAACCTAAGTCTAAATACAATAAGTATTCACAGCAGCAATAAAAACAAAATTTTAAAAAATAACCAAGTAAGCGCGTATAATATCAATTATTAATTTTAAATAACTATTTTAGCGAGGATTTTTATTTCATGAATGTCAATAATATTAGCAATGTCTGTCTGGCACAATACATATAAAACTAAAAAATAATGTCATTTAAGAAGCATAAAATTATAAATTCCTGTCATTAAGATATTCATCAATATTATAGTAACATTTTTCAATTAATAAACATGTCAATTTCTTTTTGAATTGGTTGGTATTAAGATTTTTCATACTATCTGGAATTTTATTGAATATTTTTGGTGCCATTCCTAATATACTTTTCCTCATCAATGCTGTGTTACATGCTGTTTTGCGCAACATATTTTGGTATTGTGATCGAGTAGGGAGTCTACGTGTATCTGAAATTTTGGTAACTAAATTAGGATTGCATTTGACAAATAATGCTACTTCAAATATATATAAGCATGGGAGAGTAAGAATTTTATAGCAATTTTAATCAGGCGTTACTTTGCGAAGGTCTATGATATCAATTAACTATAAACAATTACTTTGCACACCCTATTCATGTAGTTCCTCCACCTCCACCCTGTAAGAACACACACAAATCACAAAACCCTACTAAGTATCACCACCACCGCATACACTACGCGCGTTTCGAACTCAACCGGAGTTTATTCTCAAAACTCAATCTGATCTATTGAATCAGGCGTTACTTTGCGGAGGTCCATATCAATGAACTAAAAGAATTTCTTAAATATTTCTTATTTTATTTATTTCTTGTGACAAATTAAAAGGTTTGTTGTGGTTTGTTAGTCTAACATTTGGTACCATGGTGTACGGTTGTGTTGCTCTGAAGATGTGCTCTGGTTGAGTTAGAAACGCGTCAATGTAGTGTGGTGGTGATGATAGATGGATTTGTGTGATTTGTGTGTGTCCTTACAGTGTGGAGGTGGAGGAACTGCATGAACACGCATATCTTGCATAAACTTAGCTATCATATTAAGGTCGCCGGCGAGCAAAGAAATTATTTTAGTTTCTGGATGATCATGTGCTGGCTAGGACAGAACCGAGGGCTTACGGGATTTGATTTTGGTATGTTTGTCGTGTGTAGCGCTTAGTTAAATTTAAATATATTCTTTATCTTACTGTTTTATTATAGCTCAGCGTCTGATGCGGTAAATGCGATAGGGTCTTACATCTATTGTATTACAACGCCGAGTCGTTGCGGATAATATGATAGGGTCTTCCCACATCTTTCTATCGGTTTAAACTAGGTTTATAACCAACCAAAAAAAAGCTTTATGTGCACAGAATAACAGCGAAAAAGACATCGGTCGATTCGTCTTTGGTTGGTCAGCCGAGGAGAACCGAGGCGATATACTCGATAGATGTATAGGCAGACCCTTATATTCCAAAAATATAAAGAAGCCTAAAATCGTAAAGCAAGAAAAACAGCCTGTTCCTAAATTATACTAGAATTCACTTTAGCAATAATAGGGGCAGTTATGCACTACATAAATCTGAATCCGATCCAAAGGCGTGAAAATACTATTTGTATGGTGAAATCAAAGGACGGAAATCGGATCTAGTGCGTAAAATACCATACAAATAGTTCTACGACTGCTACGGACCGTATTTTCAAGGATTCGGATCGGACGTTAGTAGTTCGAAACCACCCATAAGAAATCTTGTAGAAGTCTTGTTTCATAAAAAACCGTCGATAATTTTATGATTTCATGGCCAACACCTCTAGCGCAAGTATATGTAGACTTATGGTGAAATATTAAACAACACCAGAGTATTACACAATTTAATACGCTGTGTTAATGCAGGTTAACAGATGAACCACAATTGAAAATACAAACCACCATCAGTGGTGTAGCGGTACGGATTACCGAGGACCTGGGTTCGATTCCCAGTGATGGTCTTATTTTTCTGTTTTTTCTGTGCATCTATATTTCAGTTTGTATTTTCAATTTAGGTTTTACGGGATGACCGTAAAAGTAAAAATTTGGAATTGAAATAAAAAATACAAAAGATTCCAAAAAACCAATCTTAAGATGAACCACAGCCAAAAGAGACCGGCGGACAACAAGCGATTTCTCTATTCATTGCACCCCCAAAATGCTGTCTTCGTAGTAGTTTAATAAGCATAACTGGCAGTGTATTTAAAACACGATTCTCGTGTGTCGTCACGCCGGTCCGCGCGGTTAGTTTGGTGATCGAGTGGTTAGTCGGCGCGATTTGATTCTCGTCCCACCTTGTCTCGCCACGCCTTGCTGGCGGTAAAGCCCCGTATTCATTGTAAGCATTTGTTGAGCAACATTGTTGTATCATGTTGCTAGCTGTTGACTCATGTTGCTGTGCTGCCGCTCGGTGAGCGAAAACTCAACGACTCGTTCATTTAACAATATTGCTCAACAAAATGTTTTCCATAAATACGAGGGTTAAAACCACACGCAGACGACGGGTGCGGGTCGGTAGCGGGCCCGTGACGGGCCATGGCGGTATGTGGACGACATCACAGACGGTGGGCGCGGGTCGGGCGCGGGCCGAGCGGCAACGGGCGGTGTTTGTATCGCGCCGCCTTGGCACGCGCAACCTCTTGTCAAAGGATGCCGCGTGCGACGTACACAAGTAAATTTGGCAGTTATATCGAAGTACTGATACTAATAAAACAATAAATTAAAAAAAAAGTCGACTGCGTTAAAAATACTAAAAAGAAGAAAACAAGACGTGCGTGGACGTAGTGGTCCAGAACTCTGTTAAGTAGCTAACTTGAACTTCAACAGTCGGGAGGGGAGTGTCACTCGCGTCATCAAGACGAATCCAATGACGTATCATTTATCGAAATCGGTTCAGCCGTTGAGTAGTCACGAGAGGACATAGGAATAGACATACATTCATACATACGGGTCAAACACATAACCCTCCTTCTTCGCAGTCGGGTAAAAATGTGGCCGGTCGCCGATCCGACCCGCTCTCTGTGTGCTAACGAACCGCGCGGCTCACGCATTGAAACGACCCGACCCGCACACGCTCTCCGTGTGCGTTGCGCTTTAAAGCACCTAGTGTTAAAGTGGTTAGTGGTACAAGCTGGATACGTGCCCCACTCACTCATACTGGGCTGGGAGTTGCTAGTGGATGGACTCTTCTCCTTCGTCGACGCACTCGAGGACGTACTGCTGCGGCCTGACCTGAAAACAACACATATTTAAGGATTAACAGGTTATAAAGGGCCTACACTAAACCCGGATTCTTAATCCCACGGAAAAAATTTAAACAAAGTTTCGTCATTGTCAAAGTGACATTTCAGGGGATTTCAAGTTATGGGCCCGCTAGAAATCCATACTAATATTATAAATGCGAAAGTAACTCTGTCTGTCTGTCTGTCTGTCTGTCTGTCTGTCTGTTACGCTTTCACGCCTAAACCGCTGAACCGATTTTGATGAAATTTGGTACAGAGATAGAATAGACCTTGGGAAAGAACATAGGCTATCTTTTATTGCGAAAAAGAGGCTTTAAGGGGTTGAAATAGGGGATGATAGTTTATATGGTGGAAGTTCGTCGCTGTCAAAGATAAAACTATGAAACTTGGCATTTAGGCACTTGATAAGAAATAAGTCTATATTTGTTTGAGCTTTTTAGAAAATTCGACCTGTGAGGGGATGAAATAGGGGATGAAAGTTTATGTGGAAGGTCGTCATTATCGAAGATAAATCGATGAATCTTTATTAAACTTGCCATTTCGGCACATGAAAAGAGATAAATAGATATTTGTTCGCACGTTTTTAAAATTCTTCCTGTGAGGGGGTGAAATAGGGGATGAAACTTTATATGGAAGATCGTCATTGTCGAAGATAATTGGACGGTTCTTTATGAAACTTGCCATTTGGGCACGTGCTAAGAGATAAATACATATTTGTTCGCGCGTCTTTAAAAATTCTTCCTGTGAGGGGTGAAATAGGGGATGAAACTTTATATGGAAGATCGTCATTGTCGAAGATAAATCGATGGTTCTTTATGAAACTTGGCATTGGGCTACTTAAAAGAAATAAATAGATATTTGTTCAAGCGTTTTTGAAAATTTTACCTGCGAGGGGATGTTAGCAGAGGGGATGATGCAGTGTTAGCAGAGCCTTCTAAGCTCATAGGCGAAATGTACGCAATGTGGGGTCATTTAAGATGGCGTATTCACATAGACAGTCAGACATGAAAAATTATGATTTTCAGATTTTTCTTATTTATTGTGCAATAAGAGCTACCTTTATGCAAAATTCCAAGTTTCTAGGACAGCCGGAAGTACCCTATAACTTTTTCTGTTAAGGCAATAGGTTTGGAAACACCTTTTTAATGACTGTAGCTTTTGATTGCCTTGACTTAGAGGTTTGATAGACGGACGGACGGATAGCAAAGTAATCCTATAAGGGTTCCATTTTTTCCTTTTTAGGTACGGAACCCTAAAAAACATTTGCTCCGGCGCTTTTCAAATTTCAACCAATTTACTTGAAAATATGGGGATGAAAGTTCTTAAGGAATTCCAAACAAATTACTACATATAAGTATATTTATCGGAAATATGTGTAGCTATGCTTAGTAAAAATGCCGTCTTAATTATAATCCTACCCTCCTAACTTACTATAAAGGACGTAAGGTGTCAAGAGTTCACTATGAAGAATTAGTCCTTTTGTGTTGGCAAAATATTTATGTTTTACCAAAGAACATCGGGTGGATGGATGGATGGAAGAACAAAAAAAAATAGTTTATATTTATAGCAATGTATTAAATTAAAATAGGTTATTTTCGGTTAACCGTAGAAGTTACTATGTACTATTATTGGCAGAATAGGTATCCTAAATAAATTAAATACTTCCCAAATTAATATTCCACGCGGACGAAGTCGCGGGCAAAAGCTAGTATTATATAAAGTTGTGTTGTTGCCATGTTTTTTTCTATTTTCGATAAAAGAGCCGTTTTTACGGGAGACAACTTACAAGTCGTCTTTTGACCGAGAAGTACTCGGACGGGAGTCCATCCTTTCATACAAAAATGAATGAAAAACAACGGAAAACGTAACAATGAACAACTTACCTACAATAAATATGTAACAACAATGTCGACAGTAAAAAAAAATAACAGAACAAGAGTCACTGGAAAACGATTACGAATTCAGTCTCGAATGTTAGTGCATTGAGTGACGTCTCTAAATTCTCGTCTTCGTCTTCGTCTCTAATTTTCATCAGTAAATTTAAATATTTTATCTTGATTAAGAAATACAGTTTTTTAATGGGAAGTCGATTTCTGGCAAATGTGGAAAGAATAAAATATCTTGAATTCTGCAAATGTTTTTTTGATAACGGCAACACCTTTGTTTACATTTTTTCCATGGGATTAAAAATCCGGGAGTAATTGACGCGGTTTGCAGCGGGTGGACGCATTTGAAAAGTAGTATGAGCAGCGTTGGCTGTGCGCGTCGAGTGCATAGGATTGTACCTGCGCCCGCGCCGGCTAGCGTAGGCCCTTAGAAAAAAAATACATTGGAACAAAATGCACAAAACGCAAACTGTACCTACACTACAGTTTATTTAGTTTCACCTGTCCCGTTGTCTGTCTGTAATCAAATTCGACCAACTTCCAGTAGTTGGATTGACTTGAACTATGGTATACTCATAATAATAATAGTCATAAATTCATTTATTTCGGGGAACTTGGCTCATACGCCATACGCACAATTTTGTGGGCAAAGGACGAAACTCTTCAACGGTTAAAGGCATCGACTTGAAATTTGGTAGGTATGCAAATGTAGTTTGGGTGACAATACAAGTACAGTCAGAAAAAAAGCTTGAGTTAAAAATG
This sequence comes from Choristoneura fumiferana, assembly GCF_025370935.1. Classification (NCBI taxonomy): domain Eukaryota; kingdom Metazoa; phylum Arthropoda; class Insecta; order Lepidoptera; family Tortricidae; genus Choristoneura; species Choristoneura fumiferana. Next base: position 5,176,968 of record NC_133498.1, on the reverse strand, counting down.
AAATCTTTACCAAAAACTCATTTATAAACTAAGTTCAAAATCAAAACTTTTATTCTGTGTAACTTTTCTCAAACATGACATGAAATATTGACGTTGTGTTACAAATAATAGGCTGAGAAGTATCGCGCTGCAGGCGCTGTGACTCGCCTGCCTGCGCGCGGTCACTTTAGCGGCCTGCAAAGAGTTTTCATACAACTTTGCAGGCCGCTGGCCGGCAATGCGTCCGTGTTTTGTTTCAACGCGCGCTCAGCGACACGGCGCACGCCCACACCCAGCACCACCGCCCGCAGCCGCCCGCCGCCCGCCAGCGCGACACGCGCGCACGCAACGGGGCGACCAGACTAGCGCCTTGTTTTTTTTTTTTTATTTTATTTCATGTCATGTTTGACAATAGTAGATTATTGTCGTGGCCTGGAAGTAGGCAATTGCTGGCTGAGTATGAGTATTAAACGGACGAGCTTGCGAGTCCGTTTTACTAATACGAAGCCAGCAATTGCTATTCCAGCCGAGACTAATATAAAGCTTTTCTCAAAAATGGTGAATAATTCTGAAATAGAATAAACTTTTTCTCAAAATATATTGTAAAATTTAATTTTATTTCAATATTTTTCTTATGCTTTCCCGCCTTTTTTCATTAAAAATAAACTGCAGGAGTATTTTTCACCGAAAACACCACAAGCTATTTCAGACCCAATAGAAAAAGTCCGGAGTTCCAACAAAATATCTGATACCGGCCATTAGACTTGGCTGTATACGACTTGTGCCAACATTTCCATGGCCTTTTTAACTTTAAAAAAAAATGTGACTGATTGCAGGCGCGCTAATTCATTATTGTCGAGCTAGCGCGCCTGCAATCGTTTTAACTTTTTAATTTTTCGCTGACCATAAACTATGCACTTCACCTTCTGATATGTAAACAATAATGTCAACTTTTACGGTCATTTTTGAGAAAAAGCATTATACAAGCCTCGGCCGGAACGTGGGGTTGCCGGCCTCGCATCCCTATCCGGCCTCGCTATGCTCGGCCGTCTATATCTGCTTGGCCGGCAACCCCCTACTTCCCGGCCTCTACAGTAATGTACTATTTTATGTCACTTTTTTACACCAGTGCTTTCAAAAAGACCATCATTACAAAGAAGAATGCGCCGCAAGAAACTCGGTAGAGAGTCAGTTCGACCAACCTTTCCGTCCTTGCCGTCTGTTTCCCCTTCCCCGGCTTAGCCGAGAGCGCCGACAGCGCCGAGTAGGGGTCGGCGAGCGGCCCCCCAAAGTTCAGCCCCGAGGCCTGTAGCCGCGCCAGGTAATCCTGCGCGGCGAGGTGGGACGCCATCGACCACCATGCTGCACCTGCAACATTAAAAACTTAACGTTTGTGGAGAATCAGCGTGAAACCCAGTTCACATCTGTCGTGTTGTGTCGTGATGCTCTCTGTTTCTCTCTCTCTCTGTATGCTTGTGATGCGACACAACACAAGCCGTCACAACACACTGGATCAACGCAAACGTATAAAATGTATGAAACCGATACCGTTCTCCGTTTCACGACACAACACGACAGATAAATGTGAACCGGGCTTTACCCAGCGAGCTATGGAGTGAGTGCAGTGAATGCAGCGGCATGGAGCCCGGCTGGGCGTATCCGGCGAGCGCGGCGGGCTGCGCGGGAAGATGGACGGGTCATCCGGTCGGTTAAAGCAGCGGGTTCACTGTGGAGTGGATGCAGGGTGCGGATGATGATGATACTCACTGGCGGCGGGATGCAGCGGCATGGAGCCCGGCTGGCCGTGTCCGGCGAGCGCGGCGGGCTGCGCGGGGTACCGCGAGCCGAACCCGAACAGCGCCGCCTGCGCCTGGGCCTGCGCCTGCGCCTGCGCCGCGCCGCCCGCGCCGTCGCGCCCCCAGTACGCTGGAAACAGACGACCACCTGTTAAGCCGGTGCAGACGAGTGTAATGTAACAAGAATTCTGTGTGAGACGCTACTACCAGCATTAGGCTGGAAACAGTGCTCGACCGACGGTACGTCCTGACTGTCAGCGCTGACAGTCGGTTGCGAAAATTCATTCAGTGCTACGCTGACGGCGAACTGCGACGCGTGTGTACAGTTCACAGGTCGGCCGCTCCGTCAGCGAAGCACTGAACGCATCCATACAATCTCATAGCTCGTCGGTCGACGGCTCGACCGACCGTACGCGCGTACCAAATCTCGCGCGTACCGTCAGCGTAGCTGTGTGCGCATTCATAGACTTGCATAGATATAGCTATCGGTCGAGCACTGTTTCCAGCCTGACATTGTCATGTTAACCTCGCGACGGCGCTCCTCGTGAGCCATCGGCTGTCGGTTTTAAAGCCGGCTCCAGACGAGTGTACCGTGTAATGTAAGATTATCAGAACAGTTTGTCCAACTGTACAAGTTTTAGGGTTCCGGAGCTAAAATGGCAAAAACGGAACCCTTATAGTTTCGCCATGTCTGTCTGTCTGTCTGTCCATCCGCGGCTTTGCTCAAGGACTATCAATGTTAGAAAGCTGTCATTTTGCACGGATATATATGTAAACTATGGGGACAAAACGGTACAATTAAGTTTTTTTTTTTTTAATTTTTTAGGGTACCTCCCATAGACGTAAAGTGGAGGTGATTTTTTTTTTCTCATCCAACCCTATAGTGTGGGGTATCGTTGTATAGGTCTTTTAAAACCATTAGGGGTTTGCTGAGACGATTTTTCGATTTAGTGATTTGTTTGCGAAATATTCAACTGTAGTGTTATTTTTTTATTAAAATCGAGCGTCACCCCCCCCCACCCCTCTAAAATCTCAACCGGTGGGTGGAATAATTTGAATTCAGGATTGTAGTAAATATATCAAACTTTCAAAGGAAAACTAAAACGGCTAAGTTTTCTTGAGAACTATTAGTAGTTTAAGAGTAAATAGCAGCCTAAGGTATAAAATAACTTGGAAGACTCCGTATAAAATACGAAATCCTTAGAAAAATATTGCTTAACTTTTTCCCCAGAAACCCAGAACAGTGACTACTTTCACAGGCACTTTATGCACTGCTCTAACCGGTCGGTACAGTCATCACCATTAATATCTGCCACAGCGGAGCGTATCTGACACGTCCTTCCGGCCCTACAAATAGAGTCGTATCAGATACTTATGCACGCTTGTTGTGTCAGATATTGGTGCTGGTGACTGTACTACAGCTTATCTTTTTGTAGTACTAATAAATATTTAACAGCGCGAAACGCGACCAAGTAAATAAGTATTATCTTGGCAACAGCCTTGATTGGTTATTGGCCTTATTAATAAAAACCTGACACTCAATACAATATGAGGACACGGCAGTGTTCGATCAACCTAACCTAACCAAGTTAGACTTGTTGAAAAAGTTAACTAAGACTTGACAAACTTGACTTTGACTTTGTCATTTCAAAGTTCAATATCTCAAAAACGGCTTAACCGATTTTTATCAAACATGCTAAAAACCATCGCAAGGAAACTCGCCTTGACGTAAAAAAACCGCATTGAAATCGATCCATCTGTTTGAGAGCTACGTTGCGACAGACAGACATTGGCGTTAAACTTTATAACACCCCTTTTTTGCGTCGGGAGTTGAAAATTCTTTCAAAACTGAACTTGCTGGATTAACTTATCAACTCTTTGGTAACTAGAGTTACCCCCCAGCGATCTTATTTTGTTATATAAACAGAGTTCAACTCAAAATTCTAAACAAGTGAGTGAATAGGCTACTTTTTATCCCGGGAACTTTCAACAGTAGCAGAAATATCTAAAAAGAAGTTTCTGTTCAAAATTTCATTTTAATAAAACGCTTTTTTTGTTGACTGTACTTGCGTTACCATTCAACTTACATATGTATACCAAATTTAAATTTGACCTAACAACAAACAGGTAGGTATATAAAATTTGTAATACCTTCGGGTATCATTCAAATATTCCCAAAAATAATAAGGTAAACGCCCGAGTGCTCGACACGCCAATGCCCAATAGACGACACCTCAGATCATACAATGACATAAGATTAAAGATGCCAACTATTGGTACGGTGACCAGCACTCGTACGTTTACCTTATAATATACTTTGTTCACTAAACTAAAACTAGATTAAAATGAAATAAACTAGAACTACAGTTATTCTAAAAATGCCCCCACCGGCAAGGTACCGAAGACACTGGCAGCATTTCCTCGCTAGATTGTAAGGCTGATGCGTTGAGCGTGGAAGTTGCCAGCTCTTCGGTCTCCTCTCTCCAAAAATGTACAATCATTTAGATATTCTTAGATCTGCACTTCAAGTATGACAGAACGTAATTTTATCAAAACACATCACCGTACTGCCAATGTTAAATATACGTCATTCAATAATCAACTTTAAACTATAAGAAAAAAGATCTATTTCAACGCGCAACTCATCAATAAATTTGACTTTTATAACTGGAGCAACACGTGAACATGGATATTAATCTTTGTCACGTAGGTATAGAGTTCAAGATTAAGTGTGCGTCCATGCAGTCGTCTAATTCAGGAAATGTGCTAAGTGATACGAAAAAAAAACATAACCGAGGCAACGGCTAATCTGCAATACAAGGAGTACGATTAAATCTAATTGGAGAAGGCAGTTTACTGCGGCTTTCCATGAGGTTGACATAGTTTTTGGTATCCTTTGAGCCTCGTTCAAATATTAGAAAAAAAGAGAGGGCTTGTGATTACTAATAAATAAAATAAAAAATTAGCTTGATGCCGCTTCGCTTGCGTTGGAAGAACGAAACCAGTTCGCTAGCTTTCCATCCCGTGGGACTTTAAAAAAAATTTAGTGCACCTCTGTGATTCTCAAACAATATTTGTCTGGTTACAAGTACAGGCGTGGAATGAAAAAGTTGACCACCTTAAGGTCTGTCTATAACCCCCGACGCAAAAAGAGGGGTGTTATAAGTTTGACCGCTATGTGTGTCTGTGCGTCTGTCTGTGGCACCGTAGCTCTTAAACGGGTGGACCGATGTGAATGCGGTTTTTTTATTTGAAATCAGGTTTTCTAGCGATGGTTCTTAAACATGTTTAATCGAAATCGGTTTAGCTGTTTTTGAGATATTGAACTTTAAAGTGAAAAAGTCGGGGTTTTCAAACTTCTTGTTGTTTAGGTTATTTGCTCAGTATAAGTTATCAGTAGGTATCTGCTTTATGGACCGAGTATGACATATTCCGTCATAATGTATCTGTTACAGAGTTCGAAAAGGTAACATGTGATCAACCTTTTCATTCCGCCACTGCACCGGTGGTTTAGGCTGTGTGTTGTCTGTCATGTCAGTCAGGCAGCCAGTCATGTTACTATTGTACAGGGCTGGTATCGGAGAAGCAAGGTGAAACTATACTTGGTTGGATAGGTAGGTATTTAACTAAGGGGCTGTTTCACCATCCATTGATTAGTGTTAACTGGCGGTTAGGTGTGATGCCGTCTCTATTTGTTTTGTTCGAATAGACGGAGACGGCATCACATTTAAGCGTCAGTTAACACTAATCAATATGGATGGTGAAACAGCCCCTTAATGTAAACAAAACAACTGAAATTTCCCCATTTAACTAGCTAAACATAGATAAATAAAATGATTAAAATCCTTGAATGTAGCAAATCGGGGGCTGTGTGACCCGACATTGGATTTTTTATTATTATTTTATTCTCATAGATTTTGGTACGTAGTTACAAATACTCTTATGATGATATGATTGATTAAAATTCCAAATTTTTGTGTTTTCTGTACTGCTTACTGTTTTGGTGTGCAAAAAAGAGTTATTGTATTGTATTGATATGATATGGTGGATTGTTTTGTTGTATTTATACCTACTATCTACCGTGTGCGCTTTGGTATTAAAAATGTAAGCTTATGTGACGAAATAATAAAAAATACAACCGAATTGATAATCCTTTTTTTAAGTCGGTTAAAATTTTTAATTAATAGAAATTGAAACTAATGTAGTTCATTGGTATATTTTACATCAACTCAATTCATGCACTGAACAACCATTTCTCACTTCACTACAATATTTGAACATCTTGCGTAACACTTGAGCATATTGACAAAGATCGGCGCTCGCGCATGTTTGTAAACAACCTTTATCTGCCGACGTGCTTGGGCAGCGAGCATCAAAGTGTTTTGTAAAACGACGGAAAACTGGGTTAATATCACAGTTAGTGGATTTCTGTGATCACTTTACCATCAGGTGATTCAGGTGATCTATGCCAGTTTTATTTCGTGTTAAAAGGTATAAAAAGTGAAGTAGGGAGCGGATATTGGCTACTCTGCTAATGTTAAATAGTTTTTTATTTCCCATCCTTATGCATTTCCCATATATAATTCCGTTTCCTAGTTTGGCTAAATGCGCCAAGAGCCTGAGGTTTACAAAAAAATAGTTTTTTTTTTTCATAATTTAAGTTCACCTTTTTACCTGTTGTATTGTATTGTATGTAAACCATCTTCTTTGTACCATGTTTGAGCGAATAAATTACTGATTACTGAAGGTATTCTCCTGATAATAGCTTAGAAAGCTTCCGGTATTTAAATTTAAATGCCAGTATGCAAAAGCTAACTAGTTCAGTCGGTGCCCTAACATAAGTATCCACTTTCCTATGCAACTAGTATGAAAAAGTGGATACATAAGTTAGGGAACCGACCGTACACAACACACCACATCTTTAATTCGACATGCCGCATCCAACGGATTCGCACATTAACGGGCGCAATGTTAAATTTATGGATGAGTCAGTCCGTCCGCTTTCAAATATTACCTGCCTATCGCCTTCTGCGAGCGTTGTTCTAAAACATTATAGCTGCTATTGACCTGACTGCACTACCAGTTGCGTGACGCTGCAACAACTTCGATTCCCACCGGGACTCACCGGGTTGCCTGGGGGGCTACTACGAAATTCGAAGTTCGTATCGTACCGTCCCTTTCATTCTCGTATTAAATATTTGCGTCAGCGGGACGGCAACAAGTTCGAATTTTGCACTTGGTAGTATATGGCCTGAATTTTCTAAGCGGCGTATGGGGCAGCCGCGAATTATGTGCGGCTATTTTTCGTACTTCATTGGTGAAATGTGAGATTAAGCCTCAACTGTGGCCAAAACAAGCACGAGACGAGCGAGCGAAGCGAGCGTGCCGCGGGAGCGGCCGACGAGTGCCAAAGTTAAATTTCGTATCAGTAATCGACTATTGTACCCTTCGTTATTAAAGACATTTCATTTTCATATTTAGAATTTCGACCTTAGAATCGTTCGAAATTTCAATTTTCGATATTTTATCCGTCGACATTAGGATTTTCGAAATTTTAGCATTCGATAATTGTACCGTTCGATAATTTATACTTTCGACATTTTGAATTTCGACCTTATGATCGTCCGACATTCTGATTTTCGATATTTTGGTCGTCGATGTTTTAACTATCGATATTTAAATGTTAGATATTCAAATACGTGACCGTGTAAAGCCCAGACCAGAATTAACTGTGATCGTTTAACCGAAGCTTTACTCGTACAGGCTAAAGATGATTTATCATGACATGACATGACATGAGTTTTTTTTGTGTTTAATCACTTTTCATCTAAAAATCCTAAACTAACAAGAATCCAAGAGGCCTATAAAACAGATTTTAGAATTTCAAATACGAATTAAGACGATTGCAACACTGATAAGTTATCACATACTTATAACTATTCGTTGCAACTCACCATCCGTTCAGAGCAAAAGGGACTTAGCTCAGTAGACATAAGGCTGTTAAGGAGCGCAGATGTATGTTGCGTTGAACATCGCGAGGGCAGTGACCCCCAGTCGAGTTACGAGTGGTGTTTGGCGGTCAAATAAATGTGTTTTAAAAAGGTCCTTCGCTAAAGGTTACAGGAATTTACGACTTCTGTATTCACTGAATAAGTATTATACCACAATATTATAAATGCGAAAGTTTGCAAGTCTGTTTGTTATCTCTTCACGTCTAAATCGCTGAAACGATTTAGATATTTGTTATACTGATATTTTGAGTCCCGGGGAAGGACATAGGATAGTTTTTATCCCGGAACATTGTATAGTTCCCGCGGGATAACGATAAAAGAATTCTGCGCGGACGCAGTCGCGGGCAACAGCTAGTTTAACAATAAATTATAGCAAAATATATTGAGCGGCACAAAACTTGGCTCACTCTACATAAAACTACCTATTACTGCATACATTTGAGGGCCAGATTTTTTGCCGCTAAGTATATTTTTAGTTGCATAGAGCGAGCTCGAGGTATTAAAAAGTTGGCGAGTGCATAGCTGGCCACACACGACTTTGTATGGATGGATGTTAGTTACTACTTCATGCAAAAACTATGAACGGATTTGCATGAAATTTGGCATGTATACAGGTAATATCGTGAGAGTAGCGGGAAACCGGTGGATGCAAGTGGCAAATTGTCGTTCATTGTGGCGTTCTAGGGGAGGCCTTTGTCCAGCAGTGGACGTCTTCGGGCTGATGATGATGATGATGATGATGACAGGTAATATATACCGTGGATTAACATATAAGCTACTTTTTATCCCGAAATAATTTATGGTTCCTGTGGGATCAAAAAAAGGTTAAAGCCACATACCAGCAGGTTTTGCAGGTGGTAGGACCTTGTGCCAAGATCTAGCGAGCAAGATCAGTGCTTGCACTGTTGTGTTTCGGCGTGGAGAGTAAGAGAGCCGGTGAAATTACTGGCACTTGAGGTATCCCATCTTAGGCCTCTAGGTTGGCAACGCATCTGCAATACCCCTGGTGTTGCAGATGTTTATGGGCGGTGGTGATCTCTTACCATCAGGAGACCCACTTGCTCGTTTGCCATCCAGTCGAATAAAAAAAAAACCAATTCTGCGCGAGCGAAGCCGCGGGCAAAGCTAGTTACACATAAAACAACTGTGTGTTTCATGATCTCGACTTTTATCCGGATCTTTTGGGAATATCGAAACCACAACAATATTATATTGCGGCTCGTGAACTGTAATCTCTTTACAATTTGTACTAGAGTAACAATTGACGACACGCAAATAAAGTGGCATTAAAACAATTTTATTTTGCGGCTCCCAGACTATTGTACTGTACTATTTGCTTGGTAACAAATAGTTGACCAGGCGCAATATAATGTTATTGTGGTTTCTAATTCTAAATTAAATTAAGTATAAGTAAGTGTTACTCCAGATCTCCAGCTATCTAGATACCAAATTTTATCTAAATCCGTCTAGCAACTTTAGCGTGAAAGAGTAACGAACATACACACATACTCGCAAACCTTCGCATTTATAATATTAGAAGGAAGTTTTATTAATTAACAAAGCCTGTATAATATAAAACAAAATAAAGGTAACTAAAACTACATACAAACTAAAATTATAAATAAAAAAGTTGCCCAAAATCACTGCCAGGTGGAAGGAAGTAGAATTAATATAACTGCACTGTATATTTTTATTGTATTATATATATACTAGTCGAAAGAAAATAAGAGCCACTTATGTAAATTTCAATGGTAATGTGAAATCAAAAATAAGTTTGTTGTTATCAGAAAACATCTAATTGAATGAAAAGTATTTGAATTGTGTTATGTTGTATTAGTATAAGCCATTTTTAGACAGGGAATGTTACGAAATTAGTATTTATTTTAGTTTTTTTTTGTGGCAATATTTTTTTTTCTTTCTTTCTTTTCTTTTCTTTTTATTAGTATTTTCGTTTCACCAATGAACCTCCGCGACCCCTACTTTATTTTTCAGATCTAGACTATTTTATTCGCGTTAAGTGTGGATTACAATGGTCTTAGTCTAAGGTCTTAAGTTAGTACTTTTGGGTAGTATGTATACATGTGTTGTATTTCTCTAATTGCTTAAAACATATAAATTACCTCCGAAGAGGCCAGCGGCGTCCAGCAGCCCGTCGGGTGGCGGCTTGCCTGCCGCCTCGCCGCCGTCCCCATTCTCCTTCTCCATACTCCTGAAACCACGGATAATATGTACATTAATACATAGTTCTTTAGTGCTTAGACGATCGCTCGGGTTAAGACTCGAAAACAAGTATTTTTCTGGAGATAAGACTATATCTAGAGACCTAGACTCTCTCGATTCCGAAAACCCCAACATATTAGTTTGGGTGTTAAATAACAATTGTAAATATTTTTAGGTGGGGCATTCCGTACGTGTACAGTCAAGGACATAAATATATATATGTACGTTACCAAGACATCAAAAATATCTATACACCTTTATACGACTAACCATAACTTCGATGTATAGGTACATATATTTGACGCTATGGCTGCATATTTAGGCCTTTTACTGTAACGCAAACTGAAAAAGAAAATTCAGCAAAAAAAAAATCAACGTTTAACAATTTAAGGTCTCTAAAATTATTTTTAATTAAGTAAATGTATTCGGAAATAATCGCTTTCTTTAAGAGTAGGATCTCCCCTTCCCTAACTTTTTTTTACAGCAACGGAACCACTGAGCATGCTCCGACATGCTCTTGGCTGGTTTTTTATCCAATATATAGCCTAAGTGCTGACTGGACATCCATCACGGCAACGTAACAAAAGATCGCGTGCTTCAGACACAACAATGCAGTTTATTTGCATTAGCCAATTTATGAAACGATTTCTGTCGGACATTTCTCGGCATTGCAGAAGTGTTGAGCGTTTCTCTGTGAACTAATATTGTCTGTTAGTTCTTCAAGCTTAAGGCTGCGTTTCCAGCAAAGATGAGCGAGAATTCTTGAGTGTTTTTCATGAGAGAAAGAGAGAGAGAAATGCTTCATTTAACTCGCCTCGCTTCGCTCAGCTGTTTCCACCAGCCTTAACGGAGAAATTAATGATTTACGACTTACTAGTTCGGAACAGCACGTATGTATTAAGTTCTGATGTAGATACATAATAAAATGATATTTTATTTTTTGAATTAATTTCATCTAATCAAATAATTAATATGGGGCCATTCAAGTATTAGGTACGTAAGCACCGAAGGACCAAAGACCCCCCCCCCCCCACGTCTTTGCTTTGCTTATTTTTAATGACATGGAGCCGGGGGGGTCTAGATGGTGCTTACGTCACAATATATTTCTTTTGGTTTTTGGATTCTTTTTGTATTTTTTATTTCAACTCCAAATTTGTTAATTTTACGGGTATCCCGTGAAAACCATATCGAAAATATTTTTTTTAATTTATTTGTATTTTCGATATGGTTTTCACGGGATACCCGTAAAATTAACAAATTTGGAGTTGAAATAAAAAATACAAAAAGACTCCAAAAACCAATCATAATTTGATTGCTTAGTAGCGACATCTCTTGTGTGGGTGAGCGTTTAGTTCCAAAAGAATGTGACATCTCTCGATGAGAGCGAAACATAGATGTCGCTAGTGCTGCTGCTTAAGTAGCGTAGTAGAAAAAAGCAACCCGAGATATGTGTGCAGAGGAGAAATTTGTGTCTAGACTCCTGTCCAGCTTTAGTGTAGGGGTTATAGCACGCAGCACGGATTGCTGAGGACCTGGGTTCGATTCCCAACGCTGGTCTCTTTTTCTGGTTTTTCTGTGCATCCATGACTCAGTTTGTATTTTCGAAATGTAGTACCCCACTTGCAACAAATTCACATGAAGAACAATAAAGAAACTGGAATAGATTTAAAAAATATATGTACCAATGTTTACGTGAGCATGGGGGGAGGGGGGTAAGATTTTGCTGACTTTCGCTAACAAGGAGGAGGGGGGTTAAAAATGGCTAAAATTCTGCTTACGTAATACTTGAATGACCGCTATCCCTGAGAAGGAATTCTACCTTAGGTTTTCGGTCATTGTCCCGAGAGTAGAGACAGGTAGAGAGAGACACGTATGTACAATGCATTATCTACACAATCATTAATTGACCCCGGAATGTAGGTCAAGCTTGATAGCGATCGTGTTAAATCACGTTGGTTTTTATAACTTGTTAAGGTCGATTGGGTAATTACAACTAAATAACTGTTTCAAGTTAATAACTACTGTTTACTTGTGATTACCTACATTGAGAAATTCTCGTAAAGATGCATCAAGTATCTATTTTTAACCCCCGCCGCAAAAAGAGGGGTATTATAAATTTGACGCCAGTGTCAGTTGTCTGTATGTTATGTCGTCTGTCTGTGACATCGTAGAAGTAAGTGTGTAATCTAATAATATTTTCTACAAAAAAATACTGTAGGTACACTTTTTCGCTAGGATCCTTTTCATGCTAAATTACAGCTTTCTAGTACTAACGAAAATCCTGTTGCCGAAACGCATCTGCAATACCCCTGGTGTTGCAAATGTTTATGGGCGGTAGTGATCTCTTACCATCAGGAGACCCACTTGCTCGTTTTCCATCCAGTCGAATAAAAAAAAAAGCGTAGGAAGACCACCAGCTAGATGGGCTGATGATATCCGAAAGACAGCAGGACCAACCTGGACCAGATTTGCCGCATCTAGGTCAACATGGAAATCCATGGAAGAGGCATATGTCCAGCAGTGGACAAATATATGCTGAGAAGAAGAAGAGGGAAGAGTACTAACGGTCTGTTAGCTTAGCCGCGGACAGACAGACAGAGAGACAGACATGGCGAAACTATAAGGGTTCCTAGTTGACTACGGAACTCTAAAAATGAAGATATAGCCAAGTTAAAGTCCTACTTTTTAGCACTATCCCTGTCAACACACATCATCCCTGTCATTTTTGTTTGATTAACAAAATATACGTGTTCAATAATTTCGAATAATCTAACTGACGTATAGAATAATTCTTTTTACCCAGCAAACTATACCCAGTACCGTAGCCAAGTCGTACTTTGTGCCGGGTGGCGAGGTGGCAAGGGGTGCCTCCCCCCACCCTCGTGAAAGGCATTTTTTACAGCAAGCGACCACTTTACCCTACCCTACCCCCTACGGGATACCCTTTTTGGTATCCTGCTGTGTCACCTAGTAACATAGTTTTAGTGCTAGTTCTAGTCTTAGTTTTAGGTGGTACATTTTTGGAGCCAAATAAACTTTTCTTTCTTTCTTTCTTTAGCAGCGGAAGTGTTTGAATTTGGGTATTGGGTGTCATAAAGTGTAATTTTATTTAAAGTTGGATTTATTTATTGGCATTTTCGTACTTTCCAACGTTCTCAGGCACTTGGGTGGGTGAAGAGTGGAATAGATATGTGTATTTTTGAATTTCAATGTTGTTCCACTTGTATCGTTTTAGTAATCAGTAGCCCTAATATGGGTTACAGTATAGTACAGGTTTTTTTATACCAATTTTCTCTACCTCACTGGAGGCAGGTTTAGGCAGTATGTTGTCTGTCAGTCAATCGATAAGTTAGTACATCACGTTATTTTTTATAGGTATAGATAGATCTTAAATGAGGGCTATCGTTTTTTGTCTCACTAGATGGCACACTGTTGCGTGAGGTTTTTAAGTATGGCTTTCAAAGTCTGTTGTTACGGGTGTGAAAACAAAGTTTAGATTAAAATCATATTTAATACACCTTAAAACCGGACCATAAAAATATCGAGCATGCCACAGTGTAGCGTAGTCCCGTTTTGTTCGGAAAAAAGGGAGGACAAAGGTTTCCGAAAGACAAAACTGTCTCAAAACACAGACATTCGTTGCCCCGGAACGCATATTTTCCATAATTAATTTCAGGTAATGCAAAATATTCACAAAATTATTCTAATTATAAATAAACCAGCGTAGCTCACCCAAAAGCTATGAGATTTGGCATTTCGGAGACCTCACGCTACACTAGCGCCTCTAGCGGCGAATTCATACGCGATAGCCCTCATTAAAAATAAGATATTTGACAACTCCTGAATTTGCCGTATCTATATACATATTATAATGAAAATATAGATATACGTACGGCCAACGTTTAATCGGCAAATATTTGGGTTCAAAATTGAATTTTTAGTGATTTTTTGAAAAATCTATATTATCTGCCTATTTATAAAACGTTTTTCTCTATGCAGTAGGTACGGCGCTACTTGCATGCGACGTCACACGCGAGTATTTCTTTCTCTGTCTAATCTTGAATTTCAAACCTCTATAAGGCTGCGTTTCCACCAGAGATGTGTGAGGATGTGTTGCGTCGCATGTGTTTTTCATTAACCAATAGAAACGCTTCGTTTTCCTATTCTCGCACGGCACATCTCTAGTGGAAACAGCTGAGCTGAGCGAGGATAGGTCAATGAAGCGTTTCTATTGGTTTAGGTACATTCTTCGCACATCTCTGGTGAAAACGCAGCCTAACTCTGTCATTATATATATAAAGATGGCCTCAAAATTGTTTTTTCCGTTCGATAACACGCATATAAGCTTCGATTTATAAAATAAACGAAAAATAGTCAAATTCCGTATTCTGCGAACTTCATCAATCACAATGACAATTCCTTATAACATGGAACGCATATTTATAAAAAGACTGCATACTTCATAGATAATGCAACAAGCAACCCCTCCTGCCCCCCTAACAGCTGACGGGGTCGGTATTTTGGTACCCCTTCCCCCTAGGGGGCATTCGCATGTGGAGTTGACCTAGGTCAGGTTTTCGTGACGTCATACACAATCAGCTTTTTATAGATTTCTTCGAGTAGTAGGTTTAAAAACCGGCAAAGTGTAAGTCAGACCCGCGCACCGAGGGTTCCGTATACCTCTAAAATCAAACTGATCAGGTCACATCTTACAACTGAATTTTGAGCCACTTCCAGTGGTCACATGACTTAAAATTTGGCATAGGTACTTATGATAATCCGGCGACATACAATAGGTGTCCAGAAATGTGGTTTAGATGGCATGTAAGTACAAGTCAACAATAACCAATAAAAAGTTGGAAAACCCCCGACTGTCACTTCAAAGTTCAATATCTCAAAAACGGCTGAAAAACCATCGCAAGGAAACTCGCCTTGACGTAAAAAAACCGCATTGAAATCGATCCATCTGTTTGTTAATTTTATAACACCCGTCTTTTTGCGTCGGGAGTTGAAAATTACAGTCGGCAAAAAAAGATTGTATTAAAAATTTAATTTTTAACAATAAGTTTACTGTTGTGTTAGCTTTAATTTAACTTGCCCTGTTAGTTTGTGTCAAACTTGCAAGTTCGATCATTTTGACCCACTTCTAGTCATCGGATTGACTTGAAATTTGGTATGCATATGTAGGCTCGATGATAATCCAAGTACAGTCAGCAAAAAAGCTTGCATTAATAACAAAAACTTATTTCCACAGAAAATAATACTTACTCTATGCTATTAAGGCAATAATGTGGATCGGCAGGGTCACCACGGTTTTAGCTTGTTCCAAAAGCGCCGGCCGTCTATCCCGCCACGCTTGCCTCAATGATATAGTCCGTCGGGCTCTTGCCAGCATCAACGTTCCGTCTACTTTGGAGCCGGTTGGACTAGCTCGTGATGATCGTCAAGAGACCTGACGGAATGACGCTTGTTCCTTGGCAAATGGGACGGATGGTATGAATTAATATTAATCCATTCTACATAATTATATATGCGAAAGTGTGTGTGTTTGTATGTTTGTCCGTCTTTCACGTCGAAACGGAGCCACGGATCGACGTGATTTTTGTTTAGGATTTTTGGCATAGAGATAGTTTATGGGTCAGAGAGTGACATAGGCTACTTTTTATCCCGGAAAAATGCACGCGATAACCGAATTCCACGCGGGCGAAGCCGCGGGCAAAAGCTAGTTATTGTATAGAACATTGTGTGTTAATAAATTGTATCTACCTCTATGCTCTGAGACTAATGTTAACACAAACCTCAAAACGCTTCTATTGCCCGAAACATAGAAACTAGTTGCCATTACCCGCCCACATAGCGTTTCTCCTCGGACTAAATTTGGTATCCGACCGAGCATGGGGCTAATACGATCTCCAAAGAGTACAAGTTGTCCAAACATAACTAGTTTCAAGTATTCCGTGAGCATTTTAATTCCCAATCAACGATTTGCCGGTAGGTATAGGTAGTGCCACGAGAGTTGAAGTAATAGCAACACAGCTTGAAGAATCAGTATGCTAAAAGGAGAATGAATTAAATGAATGAGTAAATGTCAAAATCCTGCTGTCATTACACGACATGCTCTTGTGTGCGTGACCTCTACTCTAGTGGCTCTACCTATACGTGTCTTTAAAAAACATAGGACCCCATACATCCCTGTCATTTATTATGTAATTTTCTCTTTAATTTTATACCGTAATTTATGTATTTTGTTTGTATAATAAATAAATAATAATTTATTTTAGTCTATTTGGAAAAAATACTTTCTGCCAAGTTTCTTGTGGCGCATTCTTGGAAATGATGGTCTTTCCGCTAGCGCTGGTAGTTGAAAAAAGGGATATGTAAGAGATTATTTGCTTTGCGGCTTACTTGTAGACAGTGTCCCCACCTTAGGGTATTTTACCCTAAATTTAGGGTATTTTTTAGAGTAAGTCATCGAATGAAATGTACGATTTCAAGAAAAAAAATACTGCAGATGACAGACTATTATACCTAAACTATTATGGATGCATTTCAAGAATGATTCGAAACGGTGTAGTAGTTTAGCTATTAGTTTATTAATAAATTGCATTTATTTGCTTAGTTTTTATTAAATAAAATATTTAGGGTTAATAAAAATTAAAGTGCCAAATTTAGGGTAATTTCACGTAGCGTTCGGGTAAAAAAAAATATCTGAGGTGGCAACCCTGCTTGTAGAATAAACATTTCGATTTTATTCCCTTACAAAGCCGGTATAAAACCGCGATTTCTCTTATTTTTAACCCCCGACGCAAAAAGAGGGGTGTTATAAGTTTGACCGCTATGTGTGTCTGTCTGTCTGTGGCACCGTAGCTCTTAAACGGGAGGACCGATTTGAATGCGGTTTTTTTTTATTTGAAAGCATGTTTTCTAGCGATGGTTCTTAAACATGTTTTATCAAAATCGGTTCAGCCGTTTTTGAGATATTGAACTTTGAAGTGACAAAGTCGGGGGTTTTCCAACTTTTTGTTGGTTAGGTTATATTGCGTTAGGTCCTCGTAGTGTTGTTAGCACATCCGCGGTCGGCCGCGGGTCAACGACCCCCATTGTCTCCGATGTTACCCGATTAGACCATTTGGTAATTCGATGATTCGTGCTTTTTGGAAGCGGCTTAGCATACTGATGTGGTCATTTGAATGATTCGAATGACCGGGATACCATGGACCTGTGAACGGAAACTCGTACCAACAATAATCATCATCATCCCAGCCTATAGGTATACGTCCCACAGCTGGGCACAGGCCTCCTCTCAGAATGAGAGGGCTTGGGCCGCAGTTTCCACGCGGGCCCAGTGCGGATTGGGAAATTCACACACATGTTTCCTTACGAAATTTTCCTTCACCGGATAAAGAGTAGAATTGACTCCACTATTTTTTAATTCAGGTTGTTTTTTGTTTTAAAATCCCTTTCTTGCCCAATCTAAAAGTTATGAATGCAACATGCGCCAATTAATGTTTTAGCGTGGTTGCATACTATTTAGAAACTTAGTTTTGCGGTCAGTTTGATTTTCTTCTAAAAACGTCGAAATGCAAATGATTCTAGTGTAGAGTTAGAAATCAAGTAGAATTTCTGGCTTAACAAAACAATTTTTTTAAAAACAATGAAGGTATCCGAAAATAAATGCTATCAATTTATTTAAAACCAAAATTATTTGTGTCTAATGTTTTCAGTAATTTTATTAACACCATACTCAGATAGTCATAATACAGGCATCTCTCTTATACATTTCGGTGAAAACACACACACACACACACACACACAAACATACTAAATGTTTTTTTTTAACTCACCTTCAATGGACGTGATCATTCAGAACCCGGGTCCAGGTCGCACACACTGACACAACACATGTTCACCGACGCACACAGGCGCACCTCACTGTTCACTAACACACATCTTGTAATGTGATCCAATATCTGCAACAAAGAAAGAACACTTTAGATTTCATACTTGAAATGCTATAAGGTCTTCATATTTTACTGCCACCTTAATAGAGCTTACTATTAATTATGTTTTTCTAGGATTTTGTTTGTTTGTTTATACTATTTATTGTACAAAAAGGAAAAACAAAAAGGTTACATAAAAAAAAGTAGTGTTAAGTACAAAGGCGGACTTATCCCTGATTTTATTACAAGCTTATAATTAACAGAAATAAATTAAAATAGAACTAATACTAACTTACTCTAATCCTAAAAATGTATATTTACAAATATCACCCAAGTCGTTGCTATTGTGCAGGGTGCCCATAAGGCTGGCCGCGTTTCCTCGTTGTATGGCAATGCCAATACGTTGACCGAGGAAAGAGCCAGCCCTATGGTCGCCAGTGGAACGGGCAAGCTTCTTTTTTTTAAATTTAAAGAGTGTTTTTGCTTCGGACCCACGGAACAAGCATTTCAACAGCAAAAGCCGCAAATATTAAATTGTTTGCCAGATTCTCATATTTACGGCATTTTGCTCTTTCGGCCGTTGCAGCCTTCAATGATGTCTTAGCAAGATGAGACGGCGCCAATGTGTCCACACACGTGGCGTCCGAAATAAGCGGCCGGCCGTCCCATTTGCCAACAGGGCATTGGTTTTCGAACTGTAATGCTGTAATTTTTTATTGATAAATAAATAAATATCAATGTAATGTAAAGTATGTACGTTAACATTAAATTAACGAAATTTGAATTTCTCTTATTCCAAATTATGTATTTTAATTTTTTAAGTCCAGTCGAACAAATTGATTTATATATCAAGATGGAACGTTTTAATAATCAATTTCAGCATGTTTTCCTCACTAAAGTATGGGATGTTAGCATTAGTAGCAGAAAGGTTCCATCCAGAGGCCGTATTACCTAAAGTTTCTGACGCTCGCAATCACAATCAAATGACAGATTTCGGATACAAAAACTATCATTTGACTGCGGTCGCGAGCGTCAGAAACATTAGGCAATACGGCCTCTGGTACATGAATCGGTTTGGTCGATTGTACAAATACGTAGTATGGATGGCAATGCAAACATTCAACAAAAAGTCAAAAAGTAACACCAGCAAAAAGTTTATTTTTTTATTAACTTAATTAACTCGACTGTTTGAAATTTTGTAAGTGGAATTTTAATTCCACTTATTGGTTTTCATTCTTTCTTCACATACTCGTAATATAACACTGCGTTGCTCGATCGATCTCTTTCTATGTAACTCGTTATCATCGCTTCCCCGCAATGTCAAGTTACTGGAACGATTTACTGGAATGTAAACAGGGCCTAAGATCGAATTCATTTTATCTAATCAAAACGCGGTGGCGTCATTACAAGGGGAGACCAAATAGGGCAGTTACATTAAGGGTTGTTCGAACGTCGGGTGATTTTATTTGGTTTTGTTTTACTGCTGCATGTGTTATGTAAACGGTTGGAATATCTGTACTAATGATGATGATGATGTCCTCCATGTCGTGTCCGACAAAGGCGAACCTTTAGGCTTGTTTATTATGTGCCCGAATATGGCTGGCAAAGCCAAACTTAGTCTTAAAGGTCCTATTACAGGGCGCGCAATGTAATTGACCACTATCATTATACTGTACTAATAGGATAGGTACAGTAGGACATACAAAGTAGTAAACAATACTGACACTATAAATATATAAAATAAATAAATATCATGGGACACTTGACACCAATTGACCTATAATACTATTCAATGGAAAAAATCAATTGTGTAAACAAAGCATTTTTTCACGATTACTCCGTAGTTACTTACATTTGAACGCCAATCCCGATCATATTCACATCTCAATGAGCTCAGCACTGTTTTTAACAATCATTTTATCATTAAATAATCGTGTAAATATGTTTATTTTATAGAATTAAATGGAAGACGAAAATCCGTTATATTTGTCAAATTGACATGATAATTTTTTCCTCACCGAAGTTGGTCTATGGTCGGTCTAGTCTCTGGAAATTTAGTGCTGTACCAACAAAATTAATTATTGACTGAACCAACCTTACCTACCGATAATTATGGCTGGCTCTGCAAATTAATTTATTCGTAGATATTAATTATTTGTGTTAAGTTACACTATTTAATGAAGGTTTATAAAGGTTTCTAATCCTATCCTACTATCCTACTAATCCTACTAATATTATAAATGTGAAAGTTTGTGAGTGAGTGAGTGAATATGTTCGTTACTTCTTCACGCTGAAACGGCTGGACGGATTTGGATGAAATTTGGCGAAAAGTTAGATAACATAGGATACTTTTTATCCCGATATTCCCATGGGATAGGGATAAAATCTTGAAATAACAACCGCTCAGCTTTGTCATGAAAATTGGTATATAGATAGTTTGACATCTGGAATAAACATAGCCTACTTTTTATTTCGATATTCCCACGAGATAGGGATAAAATTTCGAACTAATAACCGCTGGGCTTAGAGTCATGAAATTTTACCATGATTGTTTTTAATGTAATGTCAATGAAAACAACGATTTAATTTTCGGGAATTCCCACGGCAATTTTTAAAAATCCCGGTATTTCAGCTGTTGGACCTAATGATTTACGTGTGCGAAGCCGTGGGTAAACACTAGTTGGACGATAAAAGAGTATTATAGTAGAAATTATGTAGATTTCTATTTACTAGTACTTATCATATTTACTGTGGAGTCCATTGTTGGACCAAACAATCATTTTGAATCACTTCCCTGTGTCTACTCTCATTTCCCTGTCTTATGTAAATTTAAAAATGCCTCTTCTAAATTATATCGAAAATACAAACTGAGACATGGATGCACAGAAAAACCAGAAAAAGAGACCAGCGCTGGGAATCAAACCTAGGTTTTCAGCAATCCGTACTGCGTACTATAACCCCTACACCACCGTTGGACAGGAGTCAAGATACAAATTTCTCCTATGCACACATATCTCAGGTTGCCTTTTTCTACTACGCTACTTAAGCAGCAAAAAATTCTAAATTAATCCATATTTTAACTGACCCTTTCAATTCTAAAATACTCCATCATAAACCTTGGGGAAAATATACGTCAAAAATATAAGTGGATATACATGTTTCACCATTTTAAAAATTCTACCCTTAAAGGGGTATAAAGGGGAGTGTAAGTTTGTATGGAAAAAACGTTAGGTATATATATTTGAAGATATACCTAATCCTAAAACTTCGTGAAAATGCTATTAAACATTCTAAGTTAAAAGGGACATGGAAACATTGTGAATGACTCTTGAACAGGACTAAGAGAATACGTGATTCGCCATTTTTTAAAATTAAACTTAGGGAAAACATTAAATAATGAAATATGAGTAAATTCAAAATAATTATTTACTGCTGATTGAAGTATCTTAAAGAGCTTTCACATCACTAGAGCCAACGTCAGTCAGTCAGTCAGCCAGTCGTCAGTCAAGTGTCAATGTCAGTCACCACATTTGTTTACACAATTGATTTTTTCCATTGAATAGTACCATAGTCCCAAACTAAGTAAAGATTGTTACTATGGATACTAGGCAACGGATAAACATACTTATATAGATATAAATACATACTTAAATACATTTCGACATTCAGACCCGAAAACAACCATTCGTATTATTCATACAAATATCTGCCTCAGCCGGGAATCGAACCGGGACCTCAACCTTCGTAGTCAGGTTCTCTAAGCACTTAGCCATCCGGTCGTCAAACTATCCCACTTATTAATAATAATAATTTATTTAATTCATAGAGATAACATTGATCTCATTCTTGTTAGTGTTAAATCTTGAAACTAATGTTAAGTAGGACTTAAAAACTAAATTACGAGTAATATTATAAATGCAAAAGTTTGTAAGTCGGTTTGTTTGTCTGTTACCTCGTCACGTCTAAGCCGCTGAACCGATTTAGACGTAATTCGGTATACAGATAGTTTGACTCCCGGGGAAGGACATAGGATAGTGTTTATCCCGAAACATTGCACTTCCCGCGGGATAGCGATAAACGAAACTACGCGGACGGATCGCGGGCTACAGCTATTAAAGAAATTAATACATAAACTGCATTTGATCATAGAAATAGTAAATCATAATAAAAATCACAGCATTTGGTATAATTTGGCAAAACGCCCGCGCTCGAAGGGTGTTCCCCTATGTAGGTATTGTAACACGAGTAAATACCGCTTTGTTCGACAACACACCCTATTATGTACCAGGAAGGTTTGCTTTTGATTGATAACTTCGTAAGTAGCTTAACGCGCGTGTGAAACGTCTTTGCTAAACAAATAGATTACAATTTCGTTTGCGAAAGCTTTTACCCGACTAAGTGAAAAGGAGGGTTATTGCTGGTTTTTAACTGGTGGCTCAGTGAATAGTAAACATGGCGAATTGGGTTGCTACCTGGGTAAAATAAACTAGATACAGTCGAGTCCAGTTATAACGATGGAAAAGGGACCGGTATATTACGTCGTACTAACCGGACGCCGTACTAAAACGAACGTTTTCATGGTGGCTCATATTAAAACCAAACATATGCCTATACTTACGTCGCTAAAAACGGTTGGTTGTTAAATGCGAAGTCGTACTAAACGGATTACACTGTATTTAGTTCGTCAGTCAGGTTAGAACAAAATAAAGGACACGGTATTTTTTCTTTCGTCAATCAAACATAACTAACATAACCTAACCAACAACAAGTTGGAAAACCCCGACTTTGTCACTTCAAAGTTCAATATCTCAAAACGGCTGAACCGATTTTGATCAAACATGTCTAAGAACCATCGCTAGAAAACCTGATTTCAAATAAAAAAACCGCATTCAAATCGGTCCTCCCGTTTAAGAGCTACGGTGCCACAGACAGACACACATAGCGGTCAAACTTATAACATCCGGGGGGTTAAGAAAGTGGCAAATATGAAGCGCGTCAAAGGTTGAGAGTGCGGCTCGTGACGTCACCCCGTGCTAAAAAGTGAACTAAGTAGCTATATATCTTCATCACGTGTTGTTTTATTCACAAAGAAAAATACTTGTCCAATATTTTCTATTAACTAACGAACTAATTAGATTTTTTAGGAAGCCCATTGGCTGGAATATGATATTGTAACATTTTCAACCCTCATGGCTCCGCTGTTTTCAAAAAATGTCCAAAAGCATCGACAAATAAGCAGGTTTGTGGCAATACAGACTTTTACCACTTTCTAATGTTGTCTCTTCCTTCGCATGCAAGCATGGTGAACGGTTGTTGCTCTGAGGATGAACTCAGGTTGAGTTCGATACGGTCAGTGTAGTGTGGTGGGGGTGATAGTCGGGTTTATGTGATTTGTGTGTGTTCTTTTAGCGTGGAGGCGGAGGAACTGCATGAACACACCTTTGTTGCATAGACGTAACTATTGTAAGTGTAAAGTCGCGGGTGAGCAGTTATTTTTTTTTTAGTTAATTGATATGGCCCTCCATATTAAATAATATTGTAACGGATAACTCACGTCTTAAATCGAGTTTAGCTCGACTTTTGTTTGGCTATTTTGTAGCCCTTTTCCACAGGAGCACGCGACTCGGCGGCTGCCGCAACACGCGCGCACCAGCCCCCCCGCGTGCTCCTGTGAAAAACAGCGACGAAATAGCCCGAAACATGTCGAGCTAACTCGATTTAAGGCGTGAGTTATCCGTTACAATATCATTTAATATGAGTGAGTCTCACGGTAGTTTCATGTTCAGATATGGACCTCCGCTTAAAAAACGCCTGATTCAATAAATTTTTGAGTAAACATGATTTCAAAAAATGTACCCAGTTCGTTACGTGTGATGTAAAGTAACCACTCCGCGACGAGCGAGTTGGACGCGCAACGGGAAACAGAAAACGTTCGCCGCATTGGCTTCGCGCGGCTCACTCGCAACCGTGGTTGGGGCGTTAGGTCCAGACGACAAAAGTAATACTTCACAGTACTACACACTATCTCGCTTCCCCAATAGGTACGTCAGAGCAAGACAGCTCTCAGATCGATCACGAGGCCTAATTCTATGACTGTGGGCCATCAATGATAAGGGTTACCTAAAGTGTGTACACGATAAAATACGGGCATGCCTGATCTGGTGTATCTTTGTAATGAATGCTAATTTACAAGCAGCACTTTTTTTAAGTAATTAGTGGTTATGAAACTACATAATAAAAATATAATCATAATAAAAAGTTAGGGCGTCTGTGAGTTTTAGCTTTATATATCGAGGGTATTCTGGCAAAACAGAATAAGAGCAATTTTTTTTAAATAGTTACATGCATAGGCATACTCAATTTTTTCTGCTTTATTTATCTAGCATAACCGTGTAAGTAAATAAATATTGTGCACTTATCCGGTTCTGCCAGAATACCCTCGATATTAGAATGTGCTTAAATTATTTTGTACAGCGCCTTCTGACGGTCTTTTCTAGGTTTTTATGTAGTTATTTTTTTAAATTGGACAATTCACTTTAATAGCTTATAACATTGTCTTTTTACGACAGCTAATATTTTTCGAATTGACTTCAGATTGAGGTAGTTTGGAAGTGTTTTAACTTTGGTGAAATTGCCTTTTTGACAGAAAAATGCCTCCCATGTAAAAACTACTTTTGGCGCTTGGATTAGAAAGTTTTCCCGACCCCCCAGTAGAACAGTAACATCATGATTTTTATTGGGAAGATAATATCCTAATGAGCGTAAAACAGCTTGTGAAAATATGAATACAATTGTGGCATTGAAGTGAAAAACGAGTGAAATTATCAAAAAACGCTGTACAGAGTAATTTAGGCTCAATTAAATACATAAAGCTAAAAGACGCTCTAACATTTTATTATGATTGTATTTTTATTATGTAGTTTCATAACCACTGACTATTACAAAAAAGTGCTGCCATTACAAAGATACAGCAGTGCCCTATTTCACGAAGCTACAAGTTACAATTTACAAGCGGTAGCCTCTTTTCAATGCATACTGTTAAACAAAAGACTACCGCTTGTAAATTGTAACTTGTAGCTTCGTGAAATAGGGCACAATCAGGCATGCCCGCATTTATCGTGTACACACTTTACACGAAACTGATAAAAAGAAAGTGAAATTACAATCATGAACAGGATGTTTGGAATTATTCTGATCCGAGCGAGTCTTTATCTCAAAAAGCGCATCGACCGACTCGCATTAAAAAATGATGTGTTAAATACTTTGAAAGTAAAGAGATCGATCTGAAGCCTACCTTATCATTTTCTCTCTGTGACGTGTTTTCTGTAAATAGCATTGTTAAACTGTTTTGAAAAAAATATATACCTCGTTGAATTTCATGCGAATTCTTCTCAACACAGGTTGGTTCTCAACACTAGTTGGTAAGTAGATTCGTTTGATGTTCTTAAGTAGGTACATTATGTACCTGTTGCTCTATCTACATTATAATATTATGTTAGTTTTATTTAACATCAAAACCAAAAGAAGGGCTAGAAACACGACAACAGCTATATAAGGATTATAATATGAATCTATCAAATGTCTGTTTCTGTACTTTTTTGTGTTATGATTGGCAAACAGTTCTTTTTTATTTAATGTTTTATTTATTTAAACCATGGTGATTGCCAATTCAATTCAATCATTATACAAAAGTTCACAGTCAGTCTCTCTAGGCTATCTACACAAATTATTTCTTAAACCCTGCCTAAATGTATGTATATATGTATCTAAACTCTTTATTGTACAAAATAAATAAACAAAAACAATTGACAAACAATGAGATATATGTACAAAGGCGAACTTATCCCTAAATCGAGGTGACGTGGAGGTGACCGAGATCAGCCACTCTCAAAGTGTGCTCCGTGTTTCCGCAAAGCTTCTACAAGAGCTCCGTAAACTACTGACCATAATTAAAATAATAGTACTGCCACACCAAAACAATTTCATAATTTTATCTGTACGCGTATGTTGAGCACCGGCATTATTTTACTTTTTATCTATGGTGTAGGTAAACTGTCAAGAATGACACTTACTGCCACTGTCAGTGTCATATGTCAGATTGCCGTTCCAAATCGAATTGGATAGTAAAATCTACGCGTGAATTGTGAAGAATTCTAATGCTCACGGAATAAAGTACAATTTGGACCGTCTACTTCAGTTTCTCAAAGTCAAGGTTATTGCTCATTGCTTATTTTTTATGTGATAAATTCATGACCTTAGATATATTAGGTTTAATAACTAAAAAAGAATTTCTCTCGAAATGGTTTTGTCAATTTTAGGGCCCCAACCAGCATTTCGTTTTTCAAAAGGATTCAGTCACCAAGAAAGTTTGAGAACCGCCGACCCAGCTTACCGGCCCGGATAAAATGTCCCGCGGGAACAACCCCGGACCTCCAAGCAAAGCTTACGCACACATACAGAGATGTCCCCGGCAAAATAAAACACTGTCATATAGATATTGATTCTACCCTTCGGCGGTCTGTCCCGCTCCCGCGTGGGTCAAGCGCGAATGTGGAGGGAGACAGTGGTTATTAATGGGTGACGCCCAGTCGGATTGTCTCTTATATCAGACGGTTTGTTTAATGCTTGCTTATGGTTTAATTTTTTAGTTGTGANTTATTTCAATAAAAAAATACACGTACATTTCATTAATTAACTACTAAATCTTAATTAATAGGATTGTTGGCAGACAATGTTTATAATTTTACTTGATTATTTGGAATGAATGGATACAATAAGTTAAGTAAGGTGTTATAAGTTTGACCACTATGTGTGTCTGTGTGTCTGTCAGTCTGTCTGTACCACCGTAGCTCTTAAACGGGTGGACTGATTTGAATGCGTTTTTTATATTTTAAAGCAGGTTTTTAGCCGCGGTGGCCTAGTGATTTGACCTGTCGCCTCTCAAGCAGAGGGTCGTGGGTTCAAACCCCGGCTCGCGCCTCTGAGTTTTTCCAAATTCATGTGTGGAATTACACTTGAAATTTACGACGAGCTTTACGGTGAAGGAAAACATCGTGAGTAAACCTGCAAAAGCCTGCGAAGCCTGCAAGTGTGAAGTTCCCAATCTGCACTGGGCCCGCGTGGGAACTACTGCCCAAGCCCTCTCATTCTGAGGGGAGGCCTGTGCCCTGCAGTGGGACGTATATAGGCTAGGATAATGATGATGACGTTTTTAGCGATGGTTCTTAGACATATTTTATCAAAATCGGTTCAGCCGTTTTTGAGATATTGAACTTTGAAGTGACAAGTGAATTTCTGTAACAAAAAGCTGGAAAACTCACAACTTTGCCACTTCAAAAGTTCAATATCACAAAAACAGCTGATTTTGCTGAAACATGTCTAAGAACCATCGCTAGAAAACCAGATTTCAAATAAAAAAACCGCATTCAAATCGGTCCACCCGTTTAAGAACACATTGCGATCAAACTTATAACACCCCTCTTTTTTCATCGGGGGTTAAAACAGAATACAACAAGCAGGCACTTGTCCTCTCACTCACACAAACATCACGCCTGTATTCCCAAATGGGGTAGGCAGAGCACACGAAATGATAAAAAAAAATGTTTAAACGTTTGTCGTCCAAATTGAATACGGCTTCGGGTGACCATAGGGCTGGCTTTTTCTTAGCACAAAGATAAAGCATTGCCATACAGCGTGAATGCTGCCAGCCTTCTGGGCACCTTACCACCTGGCAGTGATTTTGGGCAACTTTTTTATTTATAATTTTAGTTTGTATGTAGTTTTAGTTACCCTTATTTTGTTTTATATTATACAGGCATTGTTTTTAATAAATTATATACTAAACGTTAGTTAATCCTTCGGACTTTTTGACCATGGACTTTTTGACGCTAGGACTTTCAGACACTATGATATTTCATCCTTCATCCTTCAGACTTTTTGACCATGGACTTTTTGACGCTAGGACTTTCAGACACTAGGACGTTTAATCCTTTGGACTTTTTGACCATGGACTTTTTGACGCTAGGACTTTTAGACACTAGGACGTTTCATCCTTTGGACTTTTTGACCATGGACAATGTGACACCTGGACATTCTGACATTTGGACATGTATGCCCCTAAACGAGTTTTGTTTTATACGTTTAACTTATGAATTGTTTTGTTGAATTGTCATTCAATCTCTCTCTTCTGTGTTTGTCATGCGCAGTGCCTTAGACTGTTATACTGTGTAAGTTTCTTTGAAATAAACAAATAAATACCGTTACTTGTTATCTCTGTTCAAATGAACTGTACAATTCGTCGTACATTCAATGAATGAAACTTCTTGAAAGGTCGCTTACCTCCCCTCTGTTAGCACCTACACTATAATATAACCAATACACTATTTACTTATATTATGTTTATAACTGAGGTGGGAGACAGAACTGATTAACTTGCGGGGTTTCCTTATGTGGCGAGTAATAAATTAAGTGGTTTAAAATGGTCAGAGCGGACAGATTTCCTGTTAAGTTTCCTTAAAGTTAAGTCTAATATATAAAGTTCTTGTATTCACAGTGTTTGTAACCGAACTCCTCCGAAACGCTTTGGCAGATTTTTATGACATTTTCTCGAAAGGAAAAAACGGAACCCTTATAGGATCACTTTTTGTCTGTCTGTCTGTCAAGACCCTTTTTATCAGGAACCCGTGGAGGTATCAAGCTGAAATTTATATCAAATACTCTCAAGGTCTACTGTCCCTTGGAGCTGTGAAAAAATCAAACTTCTAAGCCAACGCAATCAAAAGATACAGCCGTTTATGCTGCAAGTTTTCGACACTCGCAAGGGAATCAAAACCTACAGGGTACTTCCCGTGAACTCAGAATCTTGAAATTTGGTACCAAGCAACGTCTTATTACATCATTACAATAAAAATATTCTTCTCGGTGCGCGAGTGTCAGAATAGATAGCAAATTTGAAAAGATCTTATACAGTCAGTTACAAAAATATGGATACAATCAAAGTTACCAAAATATACTCGCACGACTTCATAAGAATAGTTATAAGACAGTCAAATTTTTCATTGTGCTTGTTCTGTCGGGAGTTTTTCAAACTCTTCTAAGTTAATTAGATTTTTTTATGAAAGATGTGTCGGACAAACTAATCGGCATATCTCAGGGCGACCAAAGAGCAGGCTTTTTCTTCGCCAAATATATACTGTAGTCTTTGACTGAGCCTTGAGGTGTAGAGGTGGTTTTTGCTTGTCTGTGGTAGGTATTTAACGTTGGCCGATGCATCTGCCACTCATCCGTTTGGTGTCGGTTTATCGACACGGATCAAAGGGTGACAGCGCGAACGCAACGCGCCTGTCAGATGTGGATCGCAATTTATCCGAAGATATGGTTGCGGATCCATCTGCCGACGCATCGGTCGATATGTAGAGGAGGCATTAGGTACAATGACCCGCGCTGCGCTGCCTTTGGAAGAGGAAGCCCGTTTTAGTTAATTTGATGTGTTTTTTTATTTTTATTTTTATGTAAAAATTCATCTTAGATTCTGTAGGTGCAAATTGGCTGTGTGAACTACTGAGATAATTATGATTATGTTACACGAGTGTTTTTATAATATATAGAGTTTCCTTTTAAGCTTTCCCCTTACAAATAGTAACAGATGTTTACGCGGAAACGTAGTAATCCATACTAATATTATAAATGCGAAAGTGTGTGTGTTTGTATGTTTGTCCGTCTTTCACGTCAAAACGGAGCGACGGATCGACGTGATTTTTGGCATAGAGATAGTTTATGGCCTCGAGAATGACAAAGACTACTTTTTATCCCGGAAAAATGCACAGTGCCCTTAGTGTAAGTTTTCGGTTACAAAATACGTCTCGATCGCGTTCGCGTTAAAATCTCAATTTGTATGCAAACACGAACAGCGCCTCTAGCGGAACGTTTGCGATGTTCGTATTTCCATACAAATTGAGGTTTTAACGCGAACGCGATCGAGACGTATTTTGTAACCGAAAACTTACACTCAGGTTACACTACAGTTCCCGAGGGACCAGCGCGCGATAACCGAATACCACGCGGACGAAGCCGCGGGCAAAAGCTAGTCATCATCCCAGCCTATATACGTCCCACTGCTGGGCACAGGCCTCCTCTCAAAACAAGAGGGCTTGGGCTATAGTTCCCACGCGGGCCCAGTGCGGATTGGGAACTTCACACGCACCATTGAATTGCTTCGCAGGATGTGCAGGTTTCCTCACGATGTTTTCCTTCACCGCAAAGCACGTGGTAAATTTCAAATGTAATTCCGCACATGAATTTGGAAAAACTCAGAGGTGCGAGCCGGGGTTCGAACCCACGACCCTCTGCTTGAGAGGCGATAGGTCAAACCACTAGGCCACCACGGCTTTAAAAAAGCTAGTAATAAATAATAATTAAAAAATTACAATGTCACCGAAAAAACATAGGAAGTGAGAACTTTTTATGGCTCCAAAAAGACCGTGCGAACATTCTATTGTTTTACGTTTATTTTATAGCTTTTATATTTATATTATTGCAAAAGATTCATAATCATGAGGTTACTTAGTTAATTACTTAATTGAAATATAATTGTTTTTTTCAAAAGCGGTTTCTTATTGTTACAAGAAGGTTTGCCAATAGAGAATGTCAAAGCTTTTTATGAATTTGTTCTTGTTGTGCCGAATTTTGGTAAGTAGGTATGGTTTATATCAGGGTTTCTCAAGGTGGGGTACGCGAACCCCTAGGGGTTCGCTATTCGACGGTAGGGGGTTCGCGACAAGGTTTACGTGATGGTCGCTGCAAGACTGGCAAGATGATCAAGATTGGTTTTAGGAGTCTTTTTGTATTTTTAATTTCAACACAGTTTGTATATTCGTTGGAAAGACGATTCTTACCTATATTTGTTACCTTTTAGTTTCTCCAACAGCCAGTTTAATTACTTTCTTTGGGGGGGGGGGGGGGGGGGGGGTTCGCTGTGGTCTAGAAACTTTAACAGGGGTACGTGGAGCCATAAGTTTGAGAAACCCTGGTTTATATCAATCCAATGAGGGCTATCGTTTTTTGCCTTTCTAGATGGCGCCGCTGTTGCGTGAGGTTTTTAGTGTGGCTTAACAGGAGGTTCTGGTTATGAAAATGGAAAAAAATATCAAGGTTCTCCTACTAATGGCTTGTCACTTGCTTATTACCAACTGACAAACCATTAGTTAATCCGTAGATAGTTGTTCGGTTAGTAATAAAAAAGTTATATTACTAACCAACAAACCGGGCAGGTTGTCAGTTAAGAAAGAAAAATACTAACCACCCAACCAGGTGAACAGAGTGGTTTGTCGTCGGACGTGAAAAAAAGTTTAGATTAAAATCATATTTAATACACTTAAAACCGTACCATAAAAATTCGAGCATGCCACAGTGTTGCATAGTCCCCGTTTGTTCGGAACAAAAGGGAGGACAAAGGTTTCCGAAAGACAAAACTGTCTCAAAACACAGACATTCATTACCCCGGAACGCATAATTGCCATATATATATTTTTTTTTATTCAACTGGATGGCAAACGAGCAAGTGGGTCTCCTGATGATAAGAGATCACCACCGCCCATAGACACCTGCAACACCAGGGGTATTGCAGCGTTGCCAACCTAGAGGCCTAAGATGGGATACCTCAAGTGCCAGTAATTTCACCGGCTGTCTTACTCTCCATGCCGAAACACAACAGTGCAAGCACTGCTGTTTCACGGCAAGATTAGCGAGCAAGATGGTGGTAGCAATCCGGGCGGACCTTGCACAAGGTCCTACCACCTGCAAATTTCAGGTATTATTCCAATATACTCGTATATATATATATATAGTTATAGGTGAGGTAGACGACTATAGGTCCACTCCTGCTGGTTCGGGCTGAGGACCGACTTCAGACTGGTAGAAAAATATTTCATGGTTTTTGTAGTCGGTTCTTATTTTTGTTATAAATTTTGCTGAATCAAGTCCGATGAAATTTGCGGTTTCCATACATTGTTCATGATTTCTTATTTTAATCAATTTTTTTTTCAGACTTATTTCAACAAGAGTTAATGCATAACAGCCTTATTCATAAAAAACCTTAATTGAGGTTTGATCGGTCTGTTACTTAGCAGACTGATAAGCTTAATAGACTGTTGTCAAGAAGTATGATTCATAAACGCTTGCTAGCAGTCTGCTAGTTGTTGAGCTGCTGATAGACGGATTAGACGCGTTATGTTGGCCACCTTGACAAAACAAAGACAAAAAATGGCCTAATCGATAATTAAAAAAAAAATTGACAGCAGTGACAGCAAATTAGCAGGAAAAAAATAAAAAGCGAGATGTTTGTTTTCCCGCCATTTCCGATCCGCATGTTTATGTTGTGTAAAAAGCCATAATTATGTTTGTCATCCTATTTTTTTTTCATATTTATTGTTAATTTATTGTTGCTAATTTAGAGGATTTTTAAATACAAATTCCTGAAAATAAATTTTCCAGTTTTTTTTTTTAATCTTTGCGTAGCCCTGCCTTCACTATAAATATCTTCGGTATGGTTTTTTGCTCTTGTCAAAGTCAGCTGTTCAAACTTGTGGCGGCCATTTTGTGACTTAGCAGGGAGATAAAGGAGGGTCTACGGTCCTCTAACTTTAGCAGAGCCTTGATCGACTGATTAGCGCTAACAGACGTTTATGAATCATGTTTTTTAGCATCGGGCCTTCAAGGAGCCTTCAAGGAGGCTCTAACTTTTTATGAATAAGGCTGTAAGTATTTAAATGCGAATAACATTATTTATTTTTCTCAAAAATGTCCGTAAAAGTTAACATTATTCTTTACATATCAGAAGGTGAAGTGCATAGTTTATGGTCAGCGAAAAAATAAAAAGTTAAAAGATTGCAGGCGCGCTAGCTCGACAATAATGAATTAGCGCGCCTGCAATCAGTCACATTTTTTTTAAAGTTAAAAAGGCCGTGGAAATGTTGGCACAAGTCGTATACAGCCAAGTCCAATGGCCGGTATCAGATATTTTGCTGGAACCCCGGACTTTTTCTATTGGGTCTGAAATAGCTTGTGGTGTTTTCGGTGGAAAAATACACCTGCAGTTTATTTTTAATGAAAAAAGGCGGGAAAGCATAGGAAAAATATTGGAATAAAATTTAATTTTATAATATATTTTGAGAAAAAGTTTACTCTATTTCAGAATTATTCACCATTTTGAGAAAAGCTTTATATTAGTCTGGGCTGCAATAGCAATTGCTGGCTTCGTATTAGTTAAACGGACTCGCAAGCTCGTCCGTTTAATACTCATACTCAGCCAGCAATTGCCTACTTCCAGGCCACGACAATAATCTACTATTACTGCCACAATAAACTTATAAAATCTGCTTAATACGATAGGAATTACATATCAGAAAATATTGAAGAAGTCTTTTTAGGGTTCCGTAGCCAAAATGGCAAAAACGGAACCCTTATAGTTTCGCCATGTCTGTCTGTCTGTCCGTCCGCAGCTTTGCTCAGGCAGGGACTATCAATGCTAGAAAGCTGTAATTTTGCACGGATATATATGTAAAGTATGCCGACAAAATGGTACAATAAAAAATAAATATATTTTTTTTTTGAGTTCCTCCCATGGACGTAAAGTGGGTGTGATTTTTTTTCTCGTCCAACTTTGTAGTGTGGGGTATCGTTGGATAGGTCCTTTAAAACCAGTGTTTAAAACCATTAGAAGGTTGCTAAGACGATTATTCGATTTAGTGATTTGTTTGCAAAATATTCAACCTAAAAGTGCAAATTTTCATTAAAATCGAGCGTCCTCTCCCCCCTCTAATCTAAACCGATGGGTGGAAAAATTTGAAAAAATTCAGAACGGTAGTAAGTATATCAAACTTGCAAGGAAAACTATAACGATTAAGTTTTCTTGAGAATTATTAGTAGTTTAAGAATAAATAGCAGCCTAAGCTATAAAATTAATATACCTAAACTTGGAATATTCCGTACAAAATACGAAATCCTTAGCAAAATATTACTTAATTTTTTCGTAATGGCTACGGAACCCTATTTCGGGCGTGTCCGACACGCTCTTGGCCGGTTTTTTATCAATTTGTTTTTATGTACCTATGTAAACAAACCTTTTATAATGTGTGAAATGAAAAATCCTTATTAGTTATTAAAATCAACACTCACCAACTGTAAGAAGCCGACTCCTTCGCCTTTCTCCTTCTTTCTCCCTTCCGTCTTCTTCACTCCCATATCGTGAGCTCGTCCCTTATGGTCCACAAACCTTTTCGCCTGTCCTTTCATTTAAAAAAAACTCCAAAATTGCCAAAAAACTATTAAGTACAACTTCAAACTATTTCAGTCCACTTTCTTTGATTCACCACTTCGTAGCAACCACAGCTTAAAATATAATTTAGTATTATTAATTTGACATGCAATAAACTTAAGTAATTAAACGGCTCAGGATTTAGTTTTAATTCACTAATTGTAATTTAGTTTTAACGCGATTTTGGCGGCACGTGCGGACCGCCCGCCTTCTGTGTCGCTACTGGCTGGCGCTGGCGGTGACAAATAATGAAACTCTATAAAAACTGTACAATGTGAGTGGTAGAGCTACAATGAGGGCTATCGCGTATGAATTCGCCGCTAGAGGCGCTAGTGTAGCGTGAGGTCTCCGAAATGTCAAATCTCATAGTTTTTGGGCGAGCTACGCGGGTTTATTTATAATTAGAGTAATTTTGTGAATATTTTGCAATACCTGAAATATGCGTTACGGGGCAATGAATGTCTGTGTTTTGAGACAGTTTTGTCTTTCGGAAACCTTTGTCCTCCCTTTTTTCCGAACAAAACGGGGACTATGCAACACTGTGGCATGCTCGATATTTATAAGGTATGGTTTTAAGGTGTATTAAATATGATTTTAATCTAAACTTTGTTTCCACGCCCGTAATAACAGACTTTGAAAGCCATACTTAAAAACCTCACG
The DNA here is from genome assembly GCF_025370935.1 of Choristoneura fumiferana. NCBI lineage: Eukaryota > Metazoa > Arthropoda > Insecta > Lepidoptera > Tortricidae > Choristoneura > Choristoneura fumiferana. Next base: position 5,142,050 of record NC_133498.1, on the reverse strand, counting down.
CAACAGTGCGCCATCTAGTGAGACAAAAAACGATAGCCCTCATTATAGTTTAGAGCGGCATTTAGTCGACCGAATAGTTAACTTGACTACGAAGCTTGAGGTCTCGGGTTTGATCCTAGGTTGATATGTAGGTATTATACGAATGTTTTTGTATCATACGCATTTTTATAAGCTTTGCTTATGTTGAGGCTAGGTCATTGTCCCATTATATTTATTTAAGTTATTTTTCACTTCTCATGCTCTTAAAATGTTAGGTACTTTAGTCTGCATATCGGGACTAAAGCTCGTCATTAATCTCTAGGGATTAAAGTTTTTTTTTTACGTTGGAAACCCCTAAACAGCCAACACGGTGTTTGTGAACGGAGGATTTTTAGATATGAATTTATTCAATTATATGAAGGATTAATTAATTTTATTATGCTATGCATAGTCCAATTAGTTTTAAAATAGTTTTCAATTTTGAACAGATGGCCTGTCCATTAGTCGAGCGTAACGTTTTTAAAAAGTAATAAGTATTATAATTTTGAACAGAACATTGTTTTTTTCCTCGCATTCAAAGTGAAAAATAGAGTGTTTAACGCGAGACTACAACCTCGCTCTGCTCTGGTGGCTAAACATCTCGTGGCTTGTTTTAGTCCCTTGTTGAACAATCTACTATTACAAGCTTTGCTTATTTTGAGGCTAGGCCATTGTCTCATGTTATTCATTTAAGTAATTTATTTTTATTTTTAACCGACTTCAAAAAAGGAGGAGGTTCTATGTTCCAATGCTTGTATTTTTTTTAATGTATGTTCGCCGATTACTCATTCAATTGTGAACCGATTTTGAGCTGGTCTCATTGTCACCAAGTCAAGATCTGATTATGGATCCTAGGGAAATCGAGGGCAACCTCAAATTTTATAGGCACACCTATGGCGATTTTGGCATTTTGCATTAAGATAAGCATTTACATTCAGAAAGTATCATTTGTAAACTGGACCTGATGAAGAAGACCGTAGATGACCAATGGAACTCATCAAAGCTAAGTAATGCTCGCTCGTCTATAAACGATCATGATTAATATACCTAGATAAGCGACTAAGAAGGAGCTTTAAGTTAATGATTCTTTCAAACTGATCTGTGCCCTTAGTGTAAGTTTTCGGTTACAAAATACGTCTCGATCGCGTTCGCGTAAAATCTCAATTTGTATGGAAACACGAACATCGCAAACGTTCCGCTAGAGGCGCTGTTCGTGTTTCCATATAAATTGAGATTTTGACGCGAACGCGGCCGAGACGTATTTTATAACCGAAAACTTACACTAAGGGCACTGATGCTGAAGCCGGAAGGTAGGCGGCGCTGTTCGTGTTACCATTACCCCTAGTGTAAGTTTTCGGTTACCAAATACGTCTCGATCGCGTTCGCGTAAAATCTCAATTTGTATGGAAACACGAACATCGCAAACGTTCCGCTAGAGGCGCTGTTCGTGTTACCATATAAATTGAGATTTTAACGCGAACGCTATCGAGACGTATTTTGTAACCGAAAACTTACACTAAGGGTACTGGATCGGAATAAACCACGTTTCTATTCGTTCGTTTGTTTGTTCTCGTATCTAGTGACGCTGCCGCTGGCTCCAGCTACTGGATCAATGAAAATCAGCCTTGGATGTTGTGAATTTTGCTTCATAACCGTCCATCGAACATATGTTGTTCTTAGAATTAAATAAATATAATAAATAAATATAATTAATATCACGGGACAATTCACACCAATTGACCTAGTCCCAAAGTAAGCTTAGCAAAGCTTGTGTTATGGGTACTAAGCAACGGATAAATATAATTATATAGATAGATACATACTTAAATACATATTAAACACCCAAGACCCGAGAACAAGCATTCGTATTTTTCATACAAATATCTGCCACGACACTGGAATCGAACCCGAGACCTCAAGCTTCCTAGTCAGGTTCTCTAACCACTAGGCCATCTGGTCGTCTAAAGGCATTTCCATTTGCTGGCGACGTTGTATAATTTACTAAGTAGGCTGTCCTTGCGCAGGAGTTGACGTCATGGGGGATAAACATTTTTGCTGGCTCTCGCTGACTTATGGCTGACGTAGACAAAGGCCTTTAAAGTTAGACCACTATTGACCTAGACAGTTAAACAACCGGACGGCGAAGTGGATGGAGAACCTGACTACGAAACTTGAGGTCCCGGGTTCGATTCGCAGCCGGTGCAGATATTTGTATGAATAATATTTGCTCTCGGGTCTTGGACGGCTCCGCCCGCGTGGTATTCGGTAATCACGCGCTGTTCCCTCGGGAACTGTGCATTTTTCCGGGATAAAAAGTAGCCCATAAACTATCTCTATGCCAAAAATCAAATCACAAAGATCCGTCGCTCCATTACGGCGTGAAAGACGGACAAACATACACACAAACACGCACACTTTCGCATTTATAATATTAGTATGTATGTATATATATCTACACATGCGAAGCAATTCAAATGTTTGTGAAGTTTCCAATTCGTTCTGAGAGGCCTGTGCCCAGCAGTGGGACTTATATAGGCTGGGATGAATAATTAAGACTGCTTACAACTTTACATAGTTTTATTAAATATACATTAATTGATTAAATCAGGCTTTACTTTGCGGAGAACCATACCAATGAAAGTGGCGGCGTAAAGTAGGTTGGCACCCGGGCCGGTTGTTAACCCCCGACGCAAAAAGAGGGGTGTTATAAGTTTGACCGCTGTGTGTCTGTGTGTGTGTCTGTCTGTAGCACCGTAGCTCTTAAACGGGTAAACCGATTTGAATGATTTTTTTATTTGAAAGCAGGTATTTTTAGCTATGGTTCTTATACCATGGTTCATGGTTATGGTTCTTATGGTTTGCAGGTGGTAGGACCTTGTGCAAGGTCCGCCCGGATTGCTACCACCATCTTGCGCGCTAATCCTGCCGTGAAGCAGCAGTGCTTGCACTTTTGTGTTTCGGCGTGGAGAGTAAGACAGCCGGTGAAATTACTGGCACTTGAGGTATCCCATCTTAGGCCTCTAGGTTGGCAACGCATCTGCAATCCCCCTGGTGTTGCAGATGTTTATGGTCGGTGGTGATCTCTTACCATCAGGAGACCCACTTGCTCGTTTGCCATCCAGTTGAATAAAAAAAATAAAAAACATTTCTTATCAAAATTGGTTATATTGAAATTTGTAGTGACAAAGTCGGGGGTTTCCAACTGTTGGCTAGGTTATGTAAGTAGCTACGAAGAAAAGTTAGGTAGTTATTATTTATGTCTTTAAAGTGGAAGATTCTGTGCAGCTCCTTTGGATGCACGAGTGTCGTTGTCACCCGTTGGCGCTTGGCACACGGGGCGGAGCGCCCCCTTCGCCCCCCCTTTACGCTGCCACTGATGGCCCAGAACCTAGGGGGATGGGGAAATAGATTTAGAGATGGGCCATATACAATAATTGCAAAATTTCCGCGGGCCAGGGAGCATTTATTGAATAAATTTCATTCTAATCAATCAAGTAAGAACAATAATAAGTCGTGTAGGTACCTATCTATAATAAATTAATTGTTTTGATGTGCTGGGTCGGTGTGAAAGATGAAATTTTGACTGTTCACTAAACCCGGATTTTTAATCCCACGGAAAAAATGTAAACAAAGTTTCATCATTGTCAAAGTGACGTTTCAGAAATATTATATATAACGTTCTGTTGTTGCCATGTTTTTCTATTTTTAACAGAAGAGCCGTTTTCACGGGAGACAACTTACAAGTCGTCTTTTGACCGAGAAGTACTCGGACCGGAGTCCATCCTTTCATACAAAAATGAACGAAAAACAACGGAAAATGTAACAATGAACAACTTAACTACAATAAAAATATAACAACAATGTCGACAGTAAAAAAAATACAGAACAAGAGTCACTGGAAAACGATTACGAATTCAGTCTCGAATGTTAGTGCATTGAGTGACGTCTCGCGTCAAGCGGCCCACAGCTTAAAAACCCGGGTGTAATAAATAAATTATGCATACGAAAACAGCACTATCTTTGTAAATTAATATATCAAAGCGTAGTAAATGCCAAAGTAAAGAGTTTCATCAATAAATTAAAATATTATATCTTAATTAAGAAATACAGTTTTTTAATGGGAATTCGATTTCTGGCAAATGTGGAAAGAATAAAATGTCTTGAATTCTGCAAATGTGTTTTGATAACGGCAACACCTTGTTTACATTTTTTCCATGGAATTAAAAATCCGGGTTTAATTCCAAGTTACTTGAAGTAACACACCCGAGATGATGGTCAAACATCCTGTTCCTTCACTTGTTTTTGCGAAGATTAATTGAAGATAATACTTGCTTACAGACATATGAAATATTTGAATATGGTTTATCGCGGGCCGATTTAACTTAGATGTCGGGTTTTGATCGCGGGCCGGATTAAATCTTGTCGCGGGCTGGAGTTGGCCCGCGGGCCGCTATTTCCCCATCTCTGGTCCAGAACGACTAGTCTTAGTCGTCGTTCGTCTGGTTGCGGATGACCGAGTCGCGGTTCATCAGTCGCGGGTCGCGGACAACGGTCGCCGACTTTGATATGGTTCATATGGTATCTCTTTATTGGATTGACAAAAAAACTATGCACTAAAACGAGTCTTAATTTTTTTTATGTAAGAGGGGGAACGAGCCTGAGGATCACCTGATGGGTAGGTAGCAGTCGCCGCCCCCCCAGACCCGCAACACCAGGTATCACGTGCGTTGCCAGCGCAGGCTGCAGGCTTTGATTCCGTAATTGTATTTGTAGGTACCTATATGCTACGTTTTGCTTTCATTATAATTCATTTAATTATTATGCTATGCAGGCGCCCAGCAGGATTGTGGACTTTTTACGATGCTGGAGTTGTTTCGTCTGAAAATGAAAAAAATATTAAAAATATTAGTAACATGTTATAATTATGTAACACTAGCTTTTACCCCCGACTCCGCACGCGTAAACTATTCGGTCTGGTAGTTGCAATTGAAATACCTCGGTATCTTAAAACCATTAGAGGTTTGCTAAGACGATTGTTCGATTCAGTGATTTGTTTGCGAAATATTCAACTTTAAAGTGCAAATTTTATCGAGCTTCCCTCCCCCCCCCTCTAAAATCTAAACCAGTGGGTGGAAAAATTTGAAAAAAATCAGGATGGTAGTAAGTATATCAAACTTACAAGAAAAACTATAACGGCTAAGTGTGCTTGAGAATTATTAGTAGTTAGAGTAAATAGCAGCCTAAAGTATAAAATATACCTCAACTTGGAAGATTCCGTATGAAAACGAAATCCTTAGAAAAATACTACTTAATTTTTTCGTGATGGCTACGGAACCCTATTTTGGGCGTGTCCGACACGCTCTTGGCCGGTTTTTTTAATACACTCAGCGGCACAAAATTCACCCCACTTCATATAAAACCTATTATGCATCCATTATAGAGCCAGAATTTTGCCGCCCAGTATATATTGACTCTTTCAACCTACCAGCAGCAGGGGTGGTCTCCCCGGCAGGGGTCGTCTCCCCCTCCACCGTGGTCTCACCACCGGCAGTGGTCTCACCACCAGCAGTGGTCTCACCGTCGGAGGTTTCGCCACCGACTGTCGTAGTTCCACCATCTGTGGTCGCGTCGCCGTCGGTCGCTGTCGTCGCTTCGCCCGTGCAGTTCTTTGTGGTCCATAAGCTGAAGGTTTCGAGTTGATTAGAGATTCGTAGAAGAACAAGGATGGTTCATAGGAGTTAGAGTGGAAACTTCCCCCCCTCTAAAATGTAAACCGGTGGGTGGAAAAATTCAGGATGGTAGTGAATATATCAAACTTACAAGGAAAACTATAACGGACAAGTTTGCTTGAGAATTATTAATTTGATATATAACTTACAAGGAAAATTGAGAATTATTAGTAGTTTAAGAATAAATAGCAGCCTAAGGTATAAAGTATACCTACCTAAACTTGGAAGATTTCGTATAAGAAATCCTTAGAACAATATTTCTTATTTTTTTCGTAATGGCTACGGAACCCTATTTCGGGCGTGTCCGACACGCTCTTGGCCGGTTTTTTTAATTGCACACCAACACATAGTAAGAAGTACAGAAAATACAGGTACATACATAGAGATTTTCTAAGGTAAGCAATAGGCGGCCTTATCGCTTCAGAGCGATCTCTTCCAGGCAACCGTTATTCGAATGTGGCAGCAATTTTATCATGCATGGAAAATTTTAGATTCTCTTTCATTAGTTGTGTATTATCCTGTGGTTTTACTCACATAGTAGATGCAGTCGTGCTTGGCATTTCCCTGGCAGCTAAAGCCCTTGCCTCCATTATCTCTCTGAAAAAAAAAACACTTTTATAATGAAAGTTAAAAACAACGTTAATGCTATACTCATAAGGTATAAATTAGAATAGGGTCGGAAATGCGTTTAGTTATTGCAATTAGTTGGAAGGCAGTATTTTGTAGCGTGGTTTCCGTTTTTAGGGTTCCGGAGCCAAAATGACAAAAACGGAATCCTTACAGTTTCGACATGGCTGTCTGTCTGTCTGTCTGTCCGTCCGCGGCTTTGCTCAGGGACTATCTATGCTAGTAAGCTGTAATTTTGCACGAATATATATGTAAACTATGCCGACAAAATGGTACAATAAAAAAATAAAAAAAAAAAATTTGTGTACCTCCCATAGACGTAAAGTTGCAAAAACGATTTTTCGATTCAGTGATCTGTTTGCAAAATATTCAACTTTAAAGTGCAAATTTTCATTACAATCGAGCGTCCCCCGCCCTCTAAAATCTAAATTGGTGGGTGGAAAAATTTGAAAAAATTAAAGATTGTAGTAAGTATATCAAACTTACAAGGAAAACTATAACGGTTAAGTTTTCTTGAGAATTATTAGTAGTTTAAGAGTAAATAACAGCCTAAGGTATAAAATATACCTAAACTTGGAATATTCCGTACGAAATACGAAATCCTTAGAAAAATATTTCTTATTTTTTTCATAATGGCTACGGAACCCTATTTTGGGCGTGTCCGACACGCTCTTGGCCGGTTTTTTTGTATGGGAAAAAAAATGATTGTTCTGAAGCCTATCGTGTGTGGTATCTAATGAAAGGGCTTACTAAGCCAATTCTAAAAATATGTCACATCATTATATTTCAGTCACTTGTTTTAATTAAAACAAAAATCATTTTTAAAACATACCAAGTTTGGGCTCCTCCAGATATGATGCGGTTAAATTATTTGTAAAATATACCTAAAATGATATGTAATAGCCTCATATCCCCACAAGAAAGCAATTTTGAAAAAGTGTTGCGCACATCTCTGGTGGAAAAGATTAATAGTGAATGCCTTCTTTCTTTATTCTTGTGTCTCACTTGAGCAGGCGCACGCTGATGTGCGCGCTGGGCAGCCGCGACTCGACGGGGTTGGCGACAATGATGACAGAGTCCTCCGTTATAGGCCCGGCCTCCTGCGGCGGCTCGTCCCGGTACACCTCCTCGCTGCTAAAGTCGTAGTAGAAGTCTTGAGCTTCCTACAGACAGCAATACCGAGTTATTGTAACAAAATTCACTTGAAGGCTGACCAGAATTATAAAAAACCTCGCCATATTGCGGAAAACCAATAGAACTAATTTCTTGCACTGGTAACACTAAATTCAAATGTCATCTATTGCTGTCAAAGTTTAACGTTGTTTGCGGATTCGATTTGTAGCATTCGAACATGGCGGATGTAGACAATATCTAATTTTGCTATTTCTAAGCTGTTTCTTTGGCTAGTTGAAGTATAATTTTGATAGTGTTTTATGCGGCGATTAACCTTAACTGTTCACAGTGATCACAAAATTCTATATTGCTCTCGTGTCTGCAGGGCTACTACGAAACTCGAAACTCGAAGTTCGTATCGTACCGTCCCTCTCGCTCTCGTATTAATTAGTATAAGTGTCAGAGGGACCGCACGACACGAACTTCGAGTTTCGAGTTTCGTAGTAGCCCTCCTGGCATTTTTTAATGCGCAAGTTGTCTCCACGTGGTTTCTGCAATTATACTATCAAGTTGCAAAAACTACAATCACCGTACAACGTCCTTCTCAAAGAGAGTTTACCTTGACACTAGCGAAATTGCCCTATTAATTAGGACAGAAAAGCCATATCTTAAAAGAGAAGAAGAAGAAGAACGTTGTTTGCGCGTGGTATTTTAGTCTTATTTTGTGTTTTTGTGCGTTAAAATACCGAAGATTATGAGATGCCATGTAATTGTCATAGAAAAAGTCTGAGGGATTAGAAAATATTCCTTTAAATAACATCACCGACACTGCTGTTAATATGACTGCTAGGTATCGTATAGCAAGTGTAAAGAATGTTGCAATATAAAACGTTAAGTGCTGCCCTCGCGTCAGGTTTTTTATATTCCTGGTCAGCCTTTATAAAGAGGTAAAGTTTGTGAGTTTGTATGTAGGGGGTAATCTCTGGATCTACTGAACCGATTAAGACGAAATTCGCTATGGAGATAGTTGGAGTTCCGATGAAAGACATAGGTTTCATTTTATCCCGGAAAATAGCGTAGTATCCGCGGAATAGCGATAAGCGCAGATGGAGTCACGGACATCGGCTATTTTTTAACCCCCGACGCAAAAAGAGGGGTGTTATAAGTTTTACCTCTGTGTGTCTGTGTGTGTGTCTGTCTGTCTGTGGCACCGTAGCTCTTAAACGGATGGACCGATTTGAATGCATTTTTTTTTATTTGAAAGCAGGTTTGCTAGCGATGGTTCTTAGACATTATTCATCACAATCGGTTCAGCCGTTTTTGAAATATTGAACGTTAAAGTGACAAAGTCGGGGGTGCTCCAACTTTTTTGTTGGTTAGGTGAGGTTATTATTAAACTAAGAAATCAGCAACACCAGGGTCTCGGTTCAATGTACAAATTTAATACTTAACTTCAAGCCCCTTTCTCTCTCTCCTCGTTCTGAGAGAGTCTTGTGCTGTGCCCAGCGAGGCAAATTCTTCATTGGAATCAGCTTACCCCCCTAGTGAGACTGGGGAACAGTTTGAACGTGTTCCTCCCCTCGCTTATGAACAGGCTGCGCCTGCGCACTCTCGTGCACGAGCGTTATCATATTATGCTACGTTTACACGCTTGCCAACCCGCACTTTCAATACGTAAGACTAATACAAGGTAGTTACAAAAACAGTGGAGATAAAGTCGCAAAAGTGTACTCTTAGTTTTTGCTCGTTTTTGAGATCTCACGTGATAATAATCGAGACCCTCTCCCACCGCTAAGTAAGAAAGCATAAAACTTGGCCGGCAGTGGGTGGATGTGGGCTGATTTGAGGCTCCCCCCACCCCTCATCGTATAAACTAATACATGAACTTGAATTATGTGTATGTTTCCACTCTCTTTCTCTCTCTATCTCTCCTAGCCATGAGGCAAATTGTTTATTGGAGTCAGCTTACCCCCCTAGTGAGACTAGGGAACAGTTTGAACGTGTTCCGCCCCTCGCTGATGAACAAGCGCCGCGTGGGACGCATCGCGCGCCGGATGGCGTCGCGCACGGGCCGCGCCTGCGCACTCTCGTGCACGAGCGTTATCAGGCGCATGACCGAGTCGTAGTCCCACGTCGGGGGGTCCACGTAGCCAGGGGGGGCTTTTTGGAGTGTTGCTGTGGAGAGAATTTTGTTAAGCTGCTTTTTAACCAGGGATGTTTGAGGATGTGTGTTGAGACGACCGGATAGCTCAGTGGTTAGAGAACCTGCACCTGCCCTCTCAGTTCTCAGAGCTTCTCTTCTGCAACTAGCACTTGTATAGGGTTGAAACTTTTATCTACACCGGAATTATTATTATGGGGATAAAAGCTTAAAAACATAATATACGGGTGCTAATTTATCGACTCTAAATCAAGTCAGGCAATCTTGGGGCCAGAAGGCAAAGCTGAAGGAGTTTACGGTTCAGTGGAAGATCTCACCTCGGATGGGTTCCGGGGGCATCTTATCAACATCCTGAAGGAACAGCTTCTTGTGGTAGGCCACCATTCGGTCGAGCCAGCCGGCGCGTCGAAACGTCAGCGTGCATTGCGACGGTATGGACAGCAGGGCTATATACCCCTGGATGAAGTGTGAACATGCTTACAATAAAAATAAAAGTAATAGAAATAAATATCATGCGACATTATTGACACCAATCAGCCTAGTCCCAAACTAAGAAAATCTTCTGCTGTGGATACTAGATAACGGATAAACATACTTAAATAGATAAATACAGACTTATCTACTCGTCTGGTTTTGGCCTCAGGCGACCCTAGGGCTGGCACTTACCTCTCGCAAAGATTAGGAATAACAGTTCAGAGAGGTAATGCTGCCAGTGTCTTGGGGTCAATGCCTGAGGCAGAAAATTTGGATGACGTTTCTATTTTGTAACATAGTTTAGTTTATATATAGTTTTAGTTTTCACTGTTACTTAACAACCTGTGTCTAATCTCACTGTAATGAATGACTTTAGAATTCATGATAAATACATACTTAAATAAATATCTGGTCCGGCCGGGAATCGAACCCGGGACCTCAAGCTTCATAGTCAGGTTCTCTAATAACCTGGTCGTAGAATCAAATTATTCGCGGTAGTTTTTCGCTGTTCCTTCGAAGGAACTATTGCATTTTTATTTTCACAATAGTTCCTTCACAAGTGGTTAGAGGACCTGACTACGAAGCTTGAGATCCTGGGGCAGATATTTGTATGGGGGGGGGGGGGAGAGGACAGTCAGATTTTAGATCAGATCGCCCGCGCTTGTTTTGTCACAAAGACATGAAACACAAGGTACCTATATGTAACACCCGCAAGGATCCTGCTTCATAGGTAAACGGGGCATAATATATTGTAGAACATACAATTTCCAGGGAGGGGGGCAGCTGCCCTCCCCTGCCTCCCCTGGGTACGCCCAGGTCAAGGTTGGCATGGCAACACAACCACTAGTAAAACCGTTGACCAAGCTACCAGATGTTAGACTCCAGAGGGGCTCCTACGAAATCCGAAAATCGAAGTTCGTATCGTACGGTCCCTCTTACTCTCGTTTTAAATTATATAAGCGCCAGCGAGACGGCAAGACACGAAGTTCAATTTTTGTACTTCGTAGTAAAGGGCCAGATGTTAGCATAGTGAACCGTTGTGTTGCTCTGAAAATAAACACTGGTTGAGTCCAAAACCCGTTAGTATGGTGCGGTGATGGGAATAGGTGGGTTTGTATGATTTGTGTGTGTTCTTACAGTGTGGACGTGTACAAACTGGATGAACACACATTTCTTGCATAAACGTATCTATCATAAGGTCGCGGGTGAGCAAAGAAATTATTTTAGTTCATTGATATGGACCTCCGCAAAGTATCACTTGATTCAATAAATAAGGAAACCTAATTAAGTACAATGACTCAAATTTCCTAGTGGAAGTTTTCCCAAACTATGCGTCTTCTATTTTTGAAGTAGTTTAAAAATAAATCCGACCTACTTACTAATATTAACATGTTGTTGCTGGAATGGCGAGTTAGTTGTGAAAATGTATGCACTGTTACACAGGGCTGTCACATAAGACATAGTTAAGATTGTTTTTTGGAGTCTTTTTGTATTTTTTATTTCAACTGCAAATTTTGTTACTTCTCGATGAGGGCTAAAAGCATAGTCGCTAGTGTCACTGCTTAGTGACTAAATAAGAAACAAAGAAGTTGAGATTATGTGGTGCATAGGAGAAATTTGTGTCTGTACTCCTGTCCAGTGGTGGTGTAGGGGTACAGCGAGCAGCACGGATTGCTGAGGACCTGAGTTCGATTCCCAGCGCTGCTCTTTTTCAGTTTGTATTTTCGATAAGATATAGTTTTTAAAACAATTTCCGTTTTTTTTTTATATTATAAGTAATTGGTGGGAAAATTTCGGGTTGAATTCTATCCAAGAATCTGATTAGAAAGTTACCTTGAATATGAAGTTACTGTAAGACTCACTCATAATTAATAAAATAATTCCAGATAACTGACGTCATTTTTTTTTATGGTATAGGGGGAAAACGAGCAGGCGGATCGCCTGATGGTAAGCGATTACCGTCGCCCATGGACACCTGCAACGCCAGAAGAGTCACAAGTGCGTTGCCGGCCTCTAAGGTAGGGGCATAAATCGAATTTTGCTCGACATGTTTCGGGCTGATTCGCAGTGCTCTTATGAAATTCGAAAATTGAAATTCGTATCATACCTATCCTCTCGCTCTCGTATTGAATAATATTAGAGTCAGCGGGACAGCAAGATACGAAGTTTGAATTTTGAAATTCGTAGCATAGGGCCTGGACAGCCCTACAGTATTAATTTCACGCCATTTAATTATTGTTATTGTTAAAAAGTCAATCAATCAAAATATACCACCATTCAAGTTTTCTCAATGCAATAACAAAACGAAACGTCATTGTGACGTTTACTGACTTTTGGACTTTCAGCTAAACACCACTTTACTTACTATTTCCTATAATATGCTACTACTAACAAGCTAATTTAAGCCTTATTTTAAAACAGTAAAGTAGGTTTTGGTATATAACAGATTGTTAGAATCTATTGGTACAAAGCGCTAACGATAATATTGTGAACGTAGCTCCGATTAGAAGTAAAATTTTATATTGTTGATATGAAACGTGTCATTAACATGAGATTTTTGAGCGATAATAATCCATAAACCACGTTTCCGTGCACGTTAATAACTTATCCATTTAACCGATAAACTCTACCGATAGAATAATAACCAGTTACCACTTAAAACTGTAACAGAAATCGGATAAAAATTTCTTGGTCCAATGCGTGAAAACAAAGAGTTTTTTTTCAGTCTTTACTATGCGTGTGGTAGTTTAAATTAGTCGAGGCGTGAATGAGGGGTGTTATCTTTGATTTTATTCGCAAATTTAAACGTAAATTCCGGTTTAAGATGAGTGGCGTGAATAGAGATGCTCCGATCGGGATCCAGTGTATACAGCGTCTCTCTAGCATATGCTGTCCACGGCTACAAGTTAATAGGTTGCGATGGTGAGTAGTGACTCATGTTTTTTTGTTCTAAATGCAAGGCTAGCTTTTTTCAATTATAAAAGACATTGGAGGCGATAATTAAGTTTTTTATGGGCGTAATTCTCACGCAATTATGGCGCCTTTGTATTGTAGATGTTAAATTTTTAATTAGTTCCAATACTGTTCCAATTCTCTGTAATTGCACTTTGGTTTTATTAAAAAAAAATTGCGAGAAGGATTAAAACAAGCAAGCGGATCATCTCATGGGAAATCATCCCAATCTGTGACTTTATTACTTTTTTAACCCCCGGCGCAAAAAGAAGAGATTTGAAGTGACAATGTGGGGGATTTTCCAAAAATCTTTAAAACTACTAGTTTTAACGCTTAAAGTATTCAATTAAGGGTAATAAAATTTTGTATGGAAGCAGATTAATACACTGAGAATGATTTTATGCCGGAAAATTGCATAATTGCCTTATGAGGGCAGATACTATATAATACTTTTGCATCAAAAAAATATGATATGTACAGTCGAGGTCAAGGCAAGGCCGGAGGGGAGGGCATCGAATATTTGGTTTTAAATTCAATTTACGAATTCTGATCAAGATTTTTCTTAAAAGAATAGGTAGCTACTAAGTTTATTTCACTTTTGTTGCATATTTTTTTTTACCAATATGACAGACGTTTTCTATTAATTTCAGCCGAAATAGTACAAGTAGGTTCTATTTTAAAGTTCGGCTCTAGCTGCAGAAATTCGGTTAAACCGAATGTAAAACGAATTTCGGCCCATCCCCAACTTCATGGAACCATTTCACAGTAAGCATCATAGTGACATTGCATGAAATAAAAAAGGAAAATCGTAATGACTTTCCTGTGCAAAGGTTCCATGATGGTTCATGAATAGTCCTAGACCACTTTTCACTTCTCATGCTCGTAAAGTTCGTGTTTATGCTTTTTTTTTTTTTTTTTTTTTTTTTTTTATGGCTTTCACTCTTGCCGTTTTAGCAAGACGTATTTTCCAATGTCGACGTAGAGACATTACACACATGAGGAGGCTGTTCGGTTTATGAAAATTTTGATTTTTGGGGGAGGATCAGACGGGAACCTAAAAACAAATAACATAATGTTATGGACGGCACACAGACAACAAAGACGGTTACAATTATTATTATTTTTAAATCAGGGAAATGGCTGGCGTGTTAAGCATGCTAACATAAAGGGAAAAAGTAAAAAGGAAACATAATAAATAGCATGCTGCGATTACTACTTACAACTTGATGTTGTGGCATTGTATAATTTAATTAAAATTTTTGTCAGGGGGGTGTCTAATAGAGAAAGAAGAGTCGCAAAGTTGATAGGTCGCAGAGAATCTTTAGGCAGCGCGTCATACAAAGAGTATCTGAGTCTACCGCAATTGAAAAATGTGGTCCAGAGTACCCTCATCAAGACCGCATTCGCACAGAGAGCTATCCCGCACCCTGATTTTTGACAGGAACACCGGAGTGCAAACATGACCTAAACGGAGACGGCAAATGGTAGAAGTGACCCATTTATTAGCAGAGCGAAAACGGAAGAACCAGGGTTTTCGGGGAATAATCGGTTGGATGTTTCCATAGTGTCGCCCTTTCTGAAGTCTGGAGAGGTCCCATATAGACTGCCAGGACTTTCTCAAGTCGGTTCGAGCGGACATCATTAAGTCTGATGGTAAGATGTTGTTATGATCCTGGGAACCGATTTCGATGGCATCTTTTGCCCATGTGTCCGCTCTTTCGTTACCTATTATGCCGCAATGGCCCGGGATCCATGCCAGTGTAACTTCTAGTCCTTGTAATTTGCATCGATATAGGGACTCTTTAATTTTCAAAATAATAGGAAACTTGGTTTTCATTTTAAAATGATTAGCAACTATTGCTTGTAGGCAGCTTTTGGCATCGGAGAAAATTATGACTTTTGGGATGTTATGTGATTTCGAAATTGAATAGCCTCTAAAATAGCTATGGATTCCCCAGTGAAAACAGATGTTTGAGTTGGGCCTTTCTGAGTCAGGACAATTTGGAATTTGGGAATCCATACTGCTGCTCCTACGTACCCATTGGGGTCCATCTTGGAGGAATCTGTAAAAATGGGAAGCCAATCCTGCCATTCTTCCAATTTTTTATTGAATTTAATATTGGCTGCTGGGCTATCCTTGTCAATGCCAAAATCAAGGATAACATTGGGGGAATAGGTTAAAGACTCATAGTCGACCTCAAAAATGGGGTTTGTGTGGGTAGTAAATAAAGGGAAAGGAAGGTTTTTTACTTTGGAAAATGAAGCAATATATCTCGGTTTTTCCTTACGAGTCCAATATGCGTTTGCAGATATTTCCTGGGAAAGCGCCTCTAGTCGAGGTAGAAGGGGATGGTTGGAGATGGAGCATGCTTTGAAAATGAAACGGTCAGCTAAGTATTGCCTACGGAGGGAGAGGGGGATCCAAGCATTCAACCTGCATGGCGTTTTTTGGTGAGGATTTCATTGCGCCTAAAGTAATACGTAGACATTTTGCTTGGATCAGGTCCCACTTTTTAAGTGCGTTTTTGTTGCAGGGTTCTATCACGGACGAGCCATAGTCAATCTGGCTGCGTATTACTGCATTGTACACGAGCTTTTGGCAGTATGGATGGGCGCCCCACCAGACCCCAGAGAGAGCCCGGAGAACATTAATACCCTTTTCGCATTTGCCAGTCACATACTCCAAATGCGGACGCCAGTCATCCTTGAATCCAGGAAGACTCCGAGGAATTTCACAGAGTCCAAGCAGGGGATGACCTCATTATCATAACGAATATCCATGTAGGAATGGATCTGCTACGTGTAAAAGTTACTATACAGCTTTTGGATGGTGATAAAGTCAGGCCATGATCATCTAGCCAAACCTTGAGGTAACTGAGCGCATCATTGAGATCTGAGGATGCAGCCTCAGTTGACTGAGAGCTGGTATAGAGCACCAAGTCGTCCGCATACTGAAGTATACTACAGAAGGGGGAGACAGATTGTTCAATATCATATGTATATAAATTATAGAGAAGAGGGGAGAGCACCGAGCCCTGAGGGAGTCCCTGCCATAAGGTGAGGGAGGATGGAAACTGTTGCCAGATCGGATTTTAATGGTACGACCCCATGAACAACTTACAGACAAAATGTACTATCCTCGCAGGAATGCTCAGCTGAAGCATTTTGCTCTGAGCACCGGGAGAAGGACATTGTCGTACGCGGCAGAGACGTCCAGGAAGCAACCCACAGATGTTGTTTTTGGAAAGAGCCAATCTTATGTCCGAGGTCAAGATGCATAAGTTGTCCATTGTGCTTTTTTCTTTTACGAAATCCGAACTGGGAATTTGAGAGTAAATTATTTTTTCCCACGAACCACTCCAATCTATTCTTAATTAGATGTTCAAATATTTTACAAATGGTCGCAGAAAGAGCAATTGGGCGATAGGAGTTAGCTTCCTGAGGGCTCTTGCCTGACTTAAGGATAGGAATTACGATTTGGGTCATCCATGTCTCAGGGATTTCACCAGACACAAAGAGGAGATTGAACAGATTTAGT